>NW_027037441.1:0-19565 GCF_034236695.1 Oncorhynchus nerka
CTTTATCACTGACCTCAACCCAGAATCTCTCAGAGCGTTCACAGTCAGCCCACTGACACCCCTATCAGACCACAGCAAAAATCAGTCTACTTAAACAGAGCAATACTCAATCATGAGGCATCAAAGCCAAAGGAACTGAGTAACATTAAGAAATACTATAGATGGAAGGAATGCAGTTTGGAAACCTACCAAAAACAATTAGGCAACAACAAATTCAATCCCTTTTAGACAATTTCCTGGGTAAAGCGTTCCACTGTAATAGTGAAGGTGTAAACCTGGCAGTAGAAAATCTTAACAGTATATTTGACCTCTCTTGAGCTTCCCTATCAAATCTAAAAATCTCAAATAGAAAACCGAAGAAAATTAACAATAATGACAAATGGTTTGATGAAGAATGCAAAAATCTAAGAAAGAAATTGAGAAACCTGTCCAACCAAAAACATAGAGACCCGGAAAACCTGAGTCTACGCCTTCACTATGGTGAATCACTAAAACAATACAGAAATACACTACGGAAAAGAAGGAACAGCATGTCAGAAATCAGCTCAATGCAATTGAAGAATCCATAGACTCTAACCACTTCTGGGAAAATTGGAAAACACTAAACAAACAACAACACGAAGAATTATCTATCCAAAATGGAGATGTATGGGTAAACCACTTCTCCAATCTTTTTGGTTCTATAACAAAGAACAAAGAGCAAAAACATATACATGATCAAATACAGATCTTAGAATCAACTATTAAAGACTACCAGAACCCACTGGATTCTCCAATTACATTGAATGAGTTACAGGACAAAATAAAAACCCTTCAACCCAAAAAAGGCCTGTGGTGTCGATGGTATCCTCAATGAAATGATCAAATATACAGACAACAAATTCCAATTGGCTATACTAAAACTCTTTAACATCATACTTAGCTCTGGCATCTTCCCCAATATTTGGAACCAAGGACTGATCACCCCAATCCACAAAAGTGGAGACAAATTTGACCCCAATAACTACCGTGGAATATGTGTCAACAGTAACCTTGGGAAAATCTTCTGCATTATTATTAACAGCAGACTCGTACATTTCCTCAATGAAAACAATGTACTGAGCAAATGTCAAATTGGCTTTTTACCAAATTACCGTACAACAGACCATGTATTCACCCTGCACACCCTAATTGACAACCAAACAAACCAAAACAAAGGCAAAGTCTTCTCATGCTTTGTTGATTTCAAAAAAACCTTCGACTCAATCTGGCATGAGGGTCTGCTATACAAACTGATGGAAAGTGGTGTTGGGGGTAAAACATACGACATTATAAAATCCATGTACACAAACAACAAGTGTGCGGTTAAAATTGGCAAAAAACACACACATTTCTTCACACAGGGTCGTGGGGTTAGACAGGGATGCAGCTTAAGCCCCACCCTCTTCAACATATATATCAACGAATTGGCGCGGGCACTAGAAAAGTCTGCAGCACCTGGCCTCCCCCTGCTAGAATCCGAAGTCAAATGTCTGCTGTTTGCTGATGATCTGGTGCTTCTGTCACCAACCAAGGAGGGCCTACAGCAGCACCTAGATCTTATGCACAGATTCTGTCAGACCTGGGCCTGACAGTAAATCTCAGTAAGACCAAAATGTGGTGTTCCAAAAAGGTCAGTCACCAGGACCACAAATACAAATTCCATCTAGACACTGTTGCCCTAGAGCACACAAAAAACTATACATACCTTGGCCTAAACATCAGTGCCACTGAGGTAACTTCCTAACAAAGCTGTGACGATCTGAGAGACAAGGCAAGGCATTCTATGCCATCAAAAGAAACATAAATTTCAACATACCAATTAGGATTTGGCTAAAAATACTTGAATCAGTCATAGAGCCCATTGCCCTTTATGGTTGTGAGGTCCACAGGGTCAGCTCACCAACCAAGACTTCACAAAATGGGACAAACACCAAATTGAGACTCTGCACGCAGAATTCTGCAAAAAATATCCTCCGTGTACAACGTAAAACATTTACAAATAATGCATGCAGAGCAGAGAATTAGAGCGATACCCACTAATTATCAAAATCCAGAAAAGAGCCATTAAATTCTACAACCACCTAAAGAGGGATTCACAAACCTTCCTAACAAAGCCATCACCTACAGAGAGATGAACCTGGAGAAGAGTCCCCTAAGCAAGCTGGTCCTGGGGCTCTGTTCACAAACACAAACACACCCTACAGAGGCCAGGACAACAGCACAATTTGACCCAACCAAATCATGAGAAAACAAAAGAAATTACTTAACACATTGGAAAGGATTAACAAAAAACAGAGCAAACTAGAATGCTATTTGGCCCTAAACAGAGAGTTTGGCAGAATGCCTGACCCTGATCAGAGCCCAGGTATTGAGGAAAGCTTTGACTATGTACAGACTCCGTAGGCAAGCACCATGGTCTTGTAGAAGACTGGAAGCCTTCGGAGGAAGCCAGTGGCTCTCAAGAGAAGACAGGCTATGTGCTCACTGCCCAGAAATGGGAAGGTTGAACACTGACCGGGCTGCGCTTCTAACCTTGCCCAGGGGCATTCTTCTTGCCAATGGCAGGAGCCTTGACAACAAGGTTGCAGAAATCCGAGCAAGGGTAGCATGACAGAGGACATCAGAGACTGCAACGTTCTCTGCTTCACAGAGAGCATGGCTTACTGGGAAGCCACCCGCTATCCGTTAGGTGCAGAACGACAGGGTTTCTCCAGGATCACGCATCGCGCCGACAGAAACAAACATCTTTCTGGTAAGTGAGTGGCGGGCGTAGATCATGGAACGGGGCATGGTGTGGGAGGAAACATACAGGAACTCAAATCCTTCTGTTCACCTGATTTAGAATTCCTCACAATCAAACACGGATTATCTTCCAAGACATTCTCCTCGATTATAATCACAGCCGTATATATCCCCCAAGCAGACATCGATGGCTCTGAGCAGAACTTTATTTAACTCTTTGCAAACTGGAAACCATTTATCCGGAGGTTGCATTCATTGAGCTGGGGATTTTAACAAAGCTAATCTGAAAACAAGACTCCTAAATTTTACCAGCATATGGTGCGCAACCAGGGGTGGTAAAACCTTGGATCATTGTTACTCTAACTAGGACGCATATAAGGCCCTGCCCCGCCCCCTTTCGGAAAAGCTGACCAAGGACTCCATTTTGCTGATCCCTGCCTACAGGCAGAAACTAAAACAAGAGGCTCCCACGCTGAGAGTCTGTCCAACGCTGGTCAGACCAAGCTGACTCCACACTTGAGACTGCTTCCATCACGTGGACTGGGACATGTTTCGTATTGCGTCAGATGGAAATATTGAGAGATACGCTGATTCGGTGTGCGAGTTCATTAGAACGTGCGTCGAAGATGTCGTTCCCATTGGATAAAAACATTCCCAAACCAGAAACCGTGGATTGATGGCAGCATTCGCGTGAAACTGAAAGCGCGAACCACTGCTTTTAATCAGGGCAAGGTGTCTGGTAATATGTCGAATATAAACAATGCAGCTATTCCCTCCGCATGAGCTATTAAACAAGCTAAGCGTCAGTACAGAGACAAAGTGGAATCTCAATTCAATGGCTCAGACACAAGAGGCATGTGGCAGGGTCTACAGTCAATCACGGACTACAAGAAGAAACCCAGCCCAGTCACGGACCAGGATGTCTTGCTCCCAGGCAGACTAAATCACTTTTTGCCCGCTTTGAGGACAATACAGTGCCACTGACACGGCCTGCAACGAAAACATGCGGTCTCTCCTTCACTTGCAGCCGAGGTGAGTAAGACATTTAAACGTGTTAACCCTCGCAAGCTGCAGGAAGAGGAGGCATCCCCAGCCGCGCCCTCAGAGCATGCGCAGACCAGCTGGTCCGGTGTGTTTACGGACATATTCAATCAATCCCTATACCAGTCTGCTGTTCCCATGCTTCAAGAGGGCCACCATTGTTCCTGTTCCCAAGAAAGCTAAGGTAACTGAGGCTAAGCGACTAACGCCCAGTAGCACTCACTTCCGTCATCATGAAGTGCTTTGAGAGACTAGTCAAGGACCATATCACCTCCACCCTACCTGACACCCTAGACCCACTCAATTTGCTTAAAGCCCAAATAGGTCCACAGGCGATGCAATCTCAACCCACTGCACACTGCCTAACCCACCTGGACAAGAGGAATACCTATGTGAGAATGCTGTTCATCGACTACAGCTCGGCATTCAATACCATAGTACCCTCCAAGCTTGGTCATCAAGCTCGAGACCCTGGGTCTCGGCCCGCCCTGTGCAGCTGGGTACTGGACTTCCTGACGGGCCGCCCACAGGTGGTGAGGGAAGCAACAACATCTCCTCCCCGCTGATCCTCAACACGGGGCCCCACAGGAGGTGCGTTCTGAGCCCTCTCCTGTACTCCCTGTTCACCCAGACTGTGTGGCCATGCACGCCTCCAACTCAATCATCAAGTTTGCGGACGACACAACAGTGGTAGGCTTGATTACCAACAACGACGAGACGGCCTACAGGGAGGAGGTGAGGGCCCTCGGAGTGTGTGGTGTCAGGAAAATAACCTCACACTCAACGTCAACAAAACTAAGGAGATGATTGTGGACTTCAGGAAACAGCAGATGGAACACCCCCTATCACATCGATGGATCAGTAGTGGAGAGGGAAAGCAAGTTTTAAGTTCCTCGGCATACACATCACAGACAAACTGAATTGGTCCACTCACACTGACAGAAGCGTCGGGTGAAGAACACGTGCGCAGCAGCGCCTCTTCAGCCTCAGGAGGCTGAAGAAATTTGGCTTGTCACCAAAAGCACTCACAAACTTCTACAGATGCACAATCGAGGCATCCTGAGGCGGGCTGTATCACCGCCTGGACGGCAACTGCTCCGCCCTCAGTTCCGTAAGGCTCTCCAGCGCGCTGGGGACTACTCAGTGGTCTGCACACGCTGGGATCACTGTGCAGAGAGGGGGCAAACTACCTGCCCTCCAGGACAGACACCGAGACAGGAAGGCCATAAAGATCAAGAGGACAGGCCAACCACTAAGAACCACTGGAGAGATTGGAATGACAAGTGGACTATCATCCACGAGTGTACAGGTGCATCAAAGCTTTTGGGAAAAGAATCTTATTGAAAAAAGCTTGATCTCAAAAATGATACAGTACTGCTGAAACAGCAATCAGAGGCTAACATTGACTATGTAGGCTGCTGCCAACACATTGTCATTGACACTGACCCAACTCCAGCCACTTTAATAATTTGATGGGAGTGTAATATATCTACTGTGCCACTTTAAACAAGCTACCTTATATAATGTTACTTACCTACATAAAAGAATTCATATGCATATGTATATACTAACTCTAGGAAATCGCCTAGACTACACAATTCTTATGATACAAAGACGGCTATGTAGCTAGCTGTAGCTAGTTTACTTTGTCAAACTCATCTCATTGTACTGTAATGAAATGAATGATCTAAATGTGAGCTGCTCTGTACCATCGAACTCATTCATATGAGTCCTTATGTACTATTCGTAGACCCTGGCTAGCTGTTAAGACAGAGTTTTGGGTGTTAGTTAGATAAAACTACAGTTAAACTACACAATTATCTTGGGAACTAGACAGCAAAGACAACTATTAGCTAGCTAGCTAACACTACATTAACATCTGCTTCAGTTGAGTGTAATAGTTTTGCTAATCGGTAGATTTGATTTAATGTATGACCATATTAGAGATACTAGCTGCAGGGCAGATAGACACAGGGATGACAAAGAACAAAAACAAATTATCTATGATACAAAGACTCCCATATCTACTGGGTGAAATTCCACAATAAGAAGAAAGCAAGATTTAGACAAATCAAACCGTTGTACTATAATGAAATGTAATGAAATGTAATACTACCCTATGGATTTAGTGCAGATTTATGCTTATCCAATTTGGAAGTCTTGTGTCCTTTAACTATTTGTACATTATATATATATATATAATATGACATTTGTAATGTCTTTACTGTTTTGAAACTTCTGTATGTGTAATGTTTACTGTTCATTTTTGTTGTTTTTCACCTATATATTCACTTTGTATGTTGTCTACCTCACTTGCTTTGGCAATGTTAACACATGTTTCCCATGCCAATAAAGCCCATGGATTGAATTGGATCGGATTGAGTTGACTCTGCAGTTCAATCCCCTCGGTTCCCCACGCCTCCCTTCTCGGCCACTCTCCCCACTTGCCTTGCGCCCTCTTTCTCCCATGCTCTCCTCTTTCCCCCCTCATCTCTCATTCTCACCCCTCCTCTCTCCCCTACCTCCTTCTCTCTCTCCCCCACCTCCTTCTCTCTCTCCCCCTACCTCCTTCTATCTCACCCCTGCGTCACTTCTCTCTTACCCTCTTACTCGACCATCTCTCTCCCTCCACCCCCTCTCCTCCTCCCACTCTCTTCCCTCCTTCTCTCTCTTCTCCCTCTCCCCTGCTCTCCTTCTCTCTTCACCTCTTGCCTTCTCCTCCTCTCCACTCCCCTTTCCTCCCTCATTCCCCTGTCCAGTTGGTACTGAATCACTGTGCAGTTAGATCAGATGTAGAGGCCCTGGCCGTCAGCTGCAATTGTCGTCTGTCGTTCCTGCAGAGAAAGGGAAAATAAGAATGAAGCATTGTGTGAGGGAGCAGAGTGTGAGGGGAGAACAGAGTGTGAGAGAGAACAGAGTGTGAGGGAGAACAGAGTGTGAGGGGAGAGAACAGAGTGTGAGGGGAGAACAGTGTGAACAGAGGAGGGAGAACAGAGTGTGAGGGAGAACAGAGTGTGAGAGGAGAACAGAGTGTGAGGGGAGAACAGAGTGTGATGGGAGAACAGAGTGGAGAGGAGAACAGAGAGTGAGGAGAACAGGAGTGTGAGTGGGAGAACAAAGTGTGAGGGGAGAACATAGTGTGAGGGGAGAACAGAGTGTGAGGGGAGAAGCAGAGTGAGGAGGAGAAGAACAGAGTGTGAGGGGAGAACAGAGTGTGAGAGGAGACACAGAGTGTGAGGGAGAACAGAGTGTGAGTGTGAGGGGAAGAACAGAGTGTGAGAGGAGAACAGAGTGTGAGAGGAGAACAGAGTGTGAGAGGAGAAACAGAGTGTGAGGAGAACAGAGTGTGAGAGGAGAACAGAGTGTGAGAGGAGAACAGAGTGTGAGGGGAGAACAGAGTGTGAGGAGGAGAACAGAGTGTGAGAGGAGAACAGAGGGTGAGGGGAGAACAGAGTGTGAGGGAGAACAGAGTGTGAGAGGAGGTGAGGGAGAACAGAGTGTGAGGGGAGAACAGAGTGTGAGAGGAGAACAGAGTGTGAGAGAGAACAGAGTGTGAGAGGAGAACAGAGTGTGAGAGGAGAACAGAGTGTGGGGGGAGAACAGAGTGTGAGAGGAGAACACAGAGTGTGAGGGAGAACAGAGTGTGAGAGGAGAACAGAGTGTGAGAGGAGAACAGAGTGTGAGGGGAGAACAGAGTGTGAGGGGAGAACAGAGTGTGAGGGGAGAACAGAGTGTGAGAGGAGAACAGAGTGTGAGGGGAGAACAGAGTGTGAGAGGAGAACACAGAGTGTGAGGGGAGAACAGAGTGTGAGGGGAGAACAGAGTGTGAGGGGAGAACAGAGTGTGAGAGGAGAACAGAGAGTGAGAGGAGAACAGAGTGTGAGAGGAGAACAGAGTGTGAGAGGAGAAACAGAGTGTGAGGGGAGAACAGAGTGTGAGGAGAACAGAGTGTGAGAGGAGAACACAGAGTGTGAGGGGAGAACAGAGTGTGAGAGGAGAACAGAGTGTGAGAGGAGAACACAGTGTGAGGGGAGAACAGAGTGTGAGGGGAGAACACAGAGTGTGAGGGGAGAACAGAGTGTGAGGGGAGAACAGAGTGTGAGAGGAGAACAGAGTGTGAGGGGAGAACAGAGTGTGGGGGAGAACAGAGTGTGAGAGGAGAACAGAGTGTGAGGGGAGAACAGAGTGTGAGGGGAGAACAGAGTGTAGAGGAGAACAGAGTGTGATGAGGAGAACAGAGTGTGAGAGGAGAACAGAGTGTGAGAACACAGTGTGAGGGGGAGCAGAGTGTGAGGGGAGAACAGAGTGTGAGAGGGGAGCAAGTGTGAGAGGAGAACAGAGTGTGAGGGAGAACAGAGTGTGAGGGAGAACAGAGTGTGAGAGGAGAACAGAGTGTGAGGGAGAACAGGAGTGAGAGGAAACAGAGTGTGAGGAGGAGAACAGAGTGTGAGGGAGAACAGAGTGTGAGGGAGAACAGAGTGTGAGGGAGAACAGAGTGTGAGAGGAGAACAGAGTGTGAGGGAGAACAGAGTGTGAGAGGAGAACAGAGTGTGAGGGAGAACAGAGTGTGAGGAGAACAGAGTGTGAGGGGAGAACAGAGTGTGAGGGGAGAAGAGAGGGGAGAACAGAGTGTGAGGGGAGAACAGAGAGAGGAGAAACAGAGTGTGAGGGAGAACAGAGTGTGAGGGGAGAACAGAGTGTGAGGGAGAACAGAGAGTGTGAGGGAGAACAGAGTGTGAGAGGAGAACAGAGTGAGGGGAGAACAGAGTGTGAGAGGAGAACAGAGTGTGAGGGAGAACAGAGTGTGAGGGAGAACAGAGTGTGAGGGGAGAACAGAGTGTGAGAGGAGAACAGAGTGAGAGGAGAACATAGTGTGAGGGAGAACAGAGTGTGGAGAGGAGAACAGAGTGTGAGAGGAGAACAGAGTGTGAGGGAGAGCAGAGTGTGAGAGGAGAACAGAGGGGAGGGAGAACAGAGTGTGAGGGAGAACAGAGTGTGAGAGGAGAACACAGAGTGTGAGAGGAGAACAGAGTGTGAGAGGAGAACAGAGTGTGAGAGGAGAACAGAGTGTGAGGGGAGAACAGAGTGTGAGAGGAGAACAGAGTGTGAGGGGAGAACAGAGTGTGAGGGGAGAACAGAGTGTGGAGGGGAGAGTGTGGAGAACAGAGGTGAGAGGAGAGTGTGAGGGGGAAGAACAGAGTGTGAGAGGAGAACATAGAGTGTGAGGGGAGAACAGAGTGTGAGAGGAGAACAGGGAGTGTGAGGGGAGAACAGAGTGTTGAGAGGAGAACAGAGTGTGAGAGGACAACAGAGTGTGAGGGAGAACAGAGTGTGAGGGGAGAACAGAGTGTGAGAGAGAACAGAGTGTGAGGGAGAACAGAGGAGAACAGAGTGTGAGGGGAGAACAGAGTGTGAGGGGAGAACAGAGTGTGAGAGGAGAGAGAGGGGAGAACAGAGTGTGAGAGGAGAACAGAGTGAGAGGAGAACAAGTGTGAGGGGAACAGAGTGTGAGGGAGAAACAGGAGTGTGAGGGGGAGAACAGAGTGTGAGGGGAGAACAGAGGTGGGGAGAACAGAGTGTGAGAGGGGAGAACAGAGTGTGAGGGGAGAACAGAGTGTGAGGGAGGCAGAGTGTGAGGGGAGAACAGAGTGTGAGAGGAGAACAGAGTGTGAGAGGAGAACAGAGTGTGAGGGAGAACAGAGTGTGAGGGGAGAACAGAGTGTGAGAGAGGAGAAACAGAGGGGAGAACAGAGTGTGAGAGGAGAACAGAGTGAGAGGGGAGAACAGAGTGTGAGAGGAGAACAGAGTGTGAGGGGAGAACAGAGTGTGAGGAGGAGAAACAGAGTGTGAGAGGGGAGAACAGAGTGTGAGAGGAGAACAGAGTGTGAGAGGAGAACAGAGTGTGAGGGAGAAACAGAGTGGAGGGGAGAGCAAGTGTGAGGGGAGAACAGAGTGGAGGGAGAACACAGAGTGAGGGGAGAACAGGAGTGTGAGGGAGGAGAACAGAGTGTGAGAGGAGAACAGAGTGTGAGGGGAGAACAGAGTGTGAGAGGAGAACACAGTGTGAGGGGAGAACAGAGTGTGAGGGAGAACAGAGTGTGAGGGGAGAACAGAGAGGAGAACAGAGTGTGAGAGGAGAACAGGGGAGAACAGGAGGGGAGAACAGAGTGTGAGGGGAGAACAGAGTGTGAGAGGAGAACAGAGTGTGAGGGGAGAACAGAGTGTGAGGGGAGAACAGAGTGTGAGGAGAACAGAGTGTGAGAGGAGAACAGAGTGTGAGGGGAGAACAGAGTGTGAGGAAGAACAGAGTGTGAGAGGAGAACACAGAGTGTGAGAGAGGAGAACAGAGTGAGGGAGAACAGAGTGTGAGAGGACAACAGAGTGTGAGGGGAGAACAGAGTGTGATGGGAGAACAGAGTGTGAGAGGAGAACAGAGTGTGAGGGGAGAACAGAGTGTGAGAGGAGAACAGAGTGTGAGGGGAGAACAGAGTGTGAGGGGAGAACAGAGTGTGAGAGGAGAACAGAGTGTGAGGGGAGAACAGAGTGTGAGGGGAGAACAGAGTGTGAGGGAGAACAGAGTGTGAGGGGAGAACAGAGTGTGAGGGGAGAACAGAGTGTGAGGGAGAACAGAGGTGAGAGGAGAACAGAGTGTGAGGGAGAACAGAGTGTGAGAGGAGAACAGAGTAGTGTGAGGGGAGAACAGAGTGTGAGGGGAGAACAGAGTGTGAGAGGGAACACAGAGTGTGAGAGGAGAACAGAGTGTGAGAGGAGAACAGAGTGTGAGAGGAGAACAGAGTGTGAGAGGAGAGAGTGTGAGGGAGAACAGAGTGTGAGGAGGGGAGAGAACAGAGTGTGAGGGGAGAACAGAGTGTGAGAGGAGAACAGGGGAGAACAGGAGTGTGAGGGACACAGTGTGAGGGGAGAACAGAGTGTGAGAGAGAACAGAGTGTGAGAGGAGAACAGAGTGTGAGGGGAGAACAGAGTGTGAGGGGAGAACAGAGTTTGAGGGGAGAACAGAGTGTGAGGAGAACAGAGTGTGAGAGGAGAACACAGAGTGTGAGGGGAGAACAGAGTGTGAGGGGAGAACAGAGTGTGAGGGGAGAACAGAGTGTGAGGGGAGAACAGAGTGTGAGAGGAGAACAGAGTGTGAGGGAGAACAGAGTGTGAGGAGAACAGAGTGTGAGGAGAACAGAGTGTGAGAGGAGAACAGAGTGTGAGAGGAGAAACAGATTGTGAGGGGGAGAACAGAGTGTGAGGAGAACAGAGTGTGAGAACAGGGAGAACAGAGTGTGAGGGGAGAACAGAGTGTGAGGGAGACACAGAGGAGGGGAGAACAGAGTGTGAGGGAGAACAGAGTGTGAAGGAGAACACAGTGAGGGGAGAACAGAGTGTGAGGGGAGAACAGAGTGTGAGGGGAGAACAGAGTGTGAGGGGAGAACAGAGTGTGAGAGGAGAACAGAGTGTGAGAGGAGAACAGAGTGTGAGGGGAGAACAGAGTGTGAGAGGAGAACAGAGTGTGAGGAGAAGAGTGTGAGGGGAGAACAGAGTGTGAGGGAGAACAGAGTGTGAGGGGAGAACAGAGTGTGAGGGGAGAACAGAGTGTGAGGGGAGAACAGAGTGTGAGGGAGAACAGAGTGTGAGGGGAGAACAGAGTGTGAGGGGAGAACAGAGTGTGAGAGGAGAACAGAGTGTGAGAGGAGAACAGAGTGTGAGGGGAGAACAGAGTGTGAGGGGAGAACACAGAGTGTGAGGGGAGAACAGAGTGTGAGAGGAGAACAGAGTGTGAGAGGAGAACAGAGTGTGAGAGGAGAACAGAGTGTGAGGGGAGAACAGAGTGTGAGAGGAGAACAGAGTGTGAGAGGAGAACAGAGTGTGAGAGGAGAACAGAGTGTGAGAGGAGAACAGAGTGTGAGAGGAGAACAGAGTGTGAGAGGAGAACAGAGTGTGAGAGGAGAACAGAGTGTGAGGGGAGAACAGAGTGAGGGGAGAACAGAGTGTGAGGGGAGAACAGGGGAGAACAGAGTGTGAGGGAGAACAGAGTGAGGGGAGAACAGAGTGTGAGAGGAGAACAGAGTGTGAGGGAGAACAGAGTGTGAGGGAGACAGCAGAGTGGGAGGGGAGAACAGAGGGGAGTGAGAGGGGAGAACAGAGTGTGAGGGGAGAACAGAGTGTGAGAGGAGAACAGAGTGTGAGGGGAGAACAGAGTGTGAGAGAGAACAGAGTGTGAGGGGAGAACAGAGTGTGAGAGGAGAACAGAGTGAGAGGGGAGAACAGAGTGTGAGAGGGAGAACAGAGTGAGAGGGAGAACAGAGTGTGAGAGGAGAACAGAGTGTGAGAGGAGAACAGAGTGTGAGGGGAGAACAGAGTGTGATGGGAGAACAGAGTGTGAGAGGAGAACAGAGTGTGAGAGGAGAACAGAGTGTGAGGGGAGAACAGAGTGTGAGAGAACAGAGTGTGAGGGGAGAACAGAGTGTGAGGGAGAACAGAGTGTGAGGGAACACAGTGTGAGGGGAGAACAGAGTGTGAGGGAGAACAGAGTGTGAGAGGAGAACAGAGTGTGAGGAGAACAGAGTGTGAGGGAAGAACAGGAGTGTGAGAGGGAGAACAGAGTGTGAGGGGAGAACAGAGTGTGAGAGGAGAACAGAGTGTGAGGGAGAACAGAGTGTTTGGGGAGAACAGAGTGTGAGAGGAGAACAGAGTGAGGGGGAGAACAGAGTGTGATGGGAGAACAGAGTGTGAGGGAGAACAGAGTGTGAGGGAGAACAGAGTGTGAGGGAGAGGAGAACAGAGTGTGAGGGGAGAACAGAGGTGAGGGAGAACAGAGTGTGAGGGAGAACAGAGTGTGAGGGGAGAACAGAGTGGAGGGAGAACAGAGTGAGGGAGAACAGAGTGAGAGGAGAACAGAGTGTGAGGGGAGAACAGAGTGTGAGGGGAACTTCAAGGGAGGGGAGAACAGAGTGTGAGAGGAGAACAGAGTGTGAGAGGAGAACACAGTGTGAGGGGAGAACAGAGTGTGAGAGGAGAACAGAGTGTGAGAGGAGAACAGAGTGTGAGGGGAGAACAGAGTGTGAGGGGAGAACACAGAGTGTGAGGGAGAACAGAGTGTGAGGGGAGAACAGAGTGTGAGAGGAGAACAGAGTGTGAGGGGAGAACAGAGTGTGAGGGGAGAACAGAGTGTGAGGGAGAACAGAGTGTGAGGGGAGAACAGAGTGTGAGGGAGAACAGAGTGTGAGAGGAGAACAGAGTGTGAGGGGAGAACAGAGGGGAGAACAGAGTGTGAGAGGAGAACAGAGTGTGAGGGAGAACATAGTGTGAGAGGAGAACAGAGTGTGAGAGGAGAACAGAGGTGAGGGAGAACAGAGTGTGAGAGAGAACAGAGTGTGAGGGGAGAACAGAGTGTGATGAGGGGAGAACAGAGTGTGAGAGGAGAACAGAGTGTGAGGGGAGAACAGAGTGTGAGGGGAGAACAGAGTGTGAGGGGAGAACAGAGTGTGAGGGGAGAACAGAGTGTGAGAGGAGAACAGAGTGTGAGAGGAGAACAGAGTGTGAGGGGAGAACAGAGTGTGAGGGGAGAACAGAGTGTGAGAGGAGGAACAGAGTGTGAGAGGAGAACAGAGTGTGAGGGGGAGCAAGAGTGTGAGGGGAGAACAGAGTGTGAGGAGAACAGAGTGTGAGGGGAGAACAGAGTGTGAGGGGAGAACAGAGTGTGAGGGGAGAACAGAGTGTGAGGGGAGAACAGAGTGTGAGAGGAGAACACAGAGTGTGAGGGGAGAACAGAGTGTGAGAGGAGAACAGAGTGTGAGAGGAGAACAGAGTGTGAGAGGAGAACAGAGTGTGAGGGGAGAACAGAGTGTGAGAGGAGAACAGAGTGTGAGGGGAGAACAGAGTGTGATGGGAGAACAGAGTGTGAGAGAGACAGAGTGTGAGAGGAGAACAGAGTGTGAGGGGAGAACAGAGGATGGGAGAACACAGAGTGTGAGGAGAACAGAGTGTGAGAGGAGAACAGAGGTGAGGGAGAGGGGAGAACAGAGTGTGAGAGGAGAAGAGTGAGAGAACAGAGTGTGGGAGAACAGAGTGTGAGAGGAGAACAGAGTGTGAGGGAGAACAGAGTGTGAGAGGAGAACAGAGTGTGAGAGGAGAACAGAGTGTGAGAGGAGAACAGAGTGAGAGGAGAAACAGAGTGTGAGAGGAGAACAGAGTGTGAGAGGAGAACAGAGTGTGAGAGGAGAACAGAGTGTGAGGGAGAACAGAGTGTGAGGGAGAACAGAGTGTGAGGGAGAACAGAGTGAGAGGAGAACAGAGTGTGAGGGGAGAACAGAGTGTGAGGGGAGAACAGAGTGTGAGGAGAACAGAGAGGAGAACAGAGTGTGAGGGGAGAACACAGAGTGTGAGGGGAGAACAGAGTGTGAGGGGAGAACAGAGTGTGAGGGGAGAACAGAGTGTGAGAGGAGAACAGAGTGTGAGGGGAGAACAGAGTGTGAGGGGAGAACAGAGTGTGAGGGGAGAACAGGGGAGAACAGAGTGTGAGGGGAGAACAGAGTGTGAGGGGAGAACAGAGTGTGAGAGGAGAACAGAGTGTGAGGGAGTGTGAAGAACAGAGTGTGAGAGGAGAACAGAGTGTGAGGGGAGAACAGAGTGTGAGGGAGAACAGAGTGTGAGGGAGAACAGAGTGTGAGGAGGAGCAGAGTGTGAGAGGAGAACAGAGTGTGAGGAGAACAGAGGTGAGGGAGAACAGAGGAGGAGAACAGTGTGAGGGGAGAACAGAGTGTGAGGGAGAACAGAGTGAGAGAGGAGAACAGAGTGTGAGGGGGAGAACAGAGTGTGAGGGGAGAACAGAGTGTGAGGAGAACAGAGTGTGAGGGGAGAACAGAGTGTGAGGAGAACAGAGTGAGGGGAGAACAGAGTGTGAGGGAGAACAGAGTGAGGGGAGAACAGAGGTGAGAGGAGAACACAGATTGTGAGGGGAGAACAGAGTGTGAGAGGAGAACAGAGTGTGAGAGGAGAACAGAGTGTGAGTGGAGAACAGAGTGTGAGGGAGAACACAGAGTGTGAGGGGAGAACAGAGTGTGAGGGAGAACAGAGTGTGAGAGGAGAACACAGTGTGAGGGGAGAACAGAGTGTGAGAGGAGAACAGAGTGTGAGAGGAGAACAGAGTGTGAGGGGAGAACAGAGTGTGAGGAGAAACAGAGTGTGAGGGGAGAACAGAGTGTGAGGGAGAACAGAGTGTGAGAGGAGAACAGAGAGGAGAACAGAGTGTGAGAGGAGAACAGAGTGTGAGGGGAGAACAGAGTGTGAGGGGAGAACAGAGTGTGAGGGGAGAACAGAGTGTGAGAGGAGAACAGAGTGTGAGGGGAGAACAGAGTGTGAGGGAAGAACAGAGTGAGGAGGGGAGAACAGAGTGGAGAGGAGAACAGAGTGTGAGGGAGAACAGAGTGTGAGGGGAGAACAGAGTGTGAGGAGAACAGAGAGAGGAGAACAGAGTGTGAGAGGAGAACAGAGTGTGAGGGAGAACAGAGTGTGAGAGAACAGGAGGGAGAACAGAGTGTGAGAACAGGAGAACAGAGTGTGAGGGGAGAACAGAGTGTGAGGGGAGAACAGAGTGTGAGAGGAGAACAGAGTGTGAGAACAGGGAGAACAGAGTGTGAGAGGAGAACAGAGTGTGAGGGGGAGAACAGAGTGTGAGAGAGAACAGAGAGAGAGAGGAGAACAGAGTGTGAGGAGAACAGAGTGTGAGGGGAGAACAGAGGTGGAGAACAGAGTGTGAGGGGAGAACAGAGTGTGAGAGGAGAACAGAGTGTGAGAGGAGAACAGAGTGAGGAGAACAGAGAGGAGAACAGAGTGTGAGGGGAGAACAGAGTGTGAGAGGAGGAGTGTGAGGGGAGGAGAAACAGAGTGTGAGAGGAGAACAGAGTGTGAGGGGAGAACAGAGTGTGAGGGGAGAACAGAGTGTAGAGAGAACAGGGAGAACAGAGTGTGTGAGGAGAACAGAGTGTGAGGGGAGAACAGAGTGAGAGAGGAGAACAGAGTGTGAGGAGAGGAGAACAGAGTGTGAGAGGAGAGAGGGAGAACAGAGTGTGAGGGAGAACAGAGTGTGAGGGGAGAACAGAGTGTGAGAGGAGAACAGAGTGTGAGAGGAGAACAGAGTGGAGGGAGAACAGAGTGTGAGGGGAGAACAGAGTGAGAGGAGAACAGAGTGTGAGAGGAGAACAGAGTGAGAGGAGAACAGAGGAGGGGAGAACAGAGTGTGAGAGGAGAACAGAGGTGAGAGGAGAACAGAGTGTGAGAGGAGAACAGAGTGTGAGGGGAGAACAGAGTTTGAGGGAGAACAGAGTGTGAGGGAGAACAGTGAGGGAGAACAGAGTGTGAGGGGAGAACAGAGTGCAGAGAGGAGAACAGAGTGTGAGAGGAGAACAGAGGAGAGGAGAACAGAGTGTGAGGGGAGAACAGAGTGTGAGGGGAGAACAGAGTGTGAGGGGAGAACAGAGTGTGAGAGGAGAACAGAGTGTGAGGGGAGAACAGAGTGTGAGGGGAGAACAGAGTGTGAGGGGAGAACAGAGTGTTAGAGGAGAACACAGATTGTGAGGGGAGAACAGAGTGTGAGAGGAGAACAGAGTGTGAGAGGAGAACAGAGTGTGGTGGAAGAACAGAGTGTGAGAGGAGAACACAGAGTGTGAGGGGAGAACAGAGTGTGAGGGGAGAACAGAGTGTGAGAGGAGAACACAGTGTGAGGGGAGAACACAGAGTGTGAGAGGAGAACAGAGTGTGAGAGGAGAACAGAGTGTGAGGGGAGAACAGAGTGTGAGGGGAGAACACAGAGTGTGAGGGGAGAACAGAGTGTGAGGGGAGAACAGAGTGTGAGAGGAGAACAGAGTGTGAGGGGAGAACAGAGTGTGAGGGGAGAACAGAGTGTGAGGGGAGAACAGAGTGTGAGGGGAGAACAGAGTGTGAGGGGGAGAACAGAGTGTGAGGGAGAACAGAGTGTGAGGGGAGAACAGAGTGTGAGGGAGAACAGAGTGTGAGGGGAGAACAGAGTGTGAGGGAGGAGAACAGAGGTGAGGGAGAACAGAGGTGAGGAGAACAGAGTGTGAGGGGAGAACAGAGGAGGGAGAACAGGAGTGTGTGAGGGAGAACAGAGTGTGAGGGGAGAACAGAGTGTGAGGGGAGAAGCAGGAGGAGAGGAGAACAGAGTGTGAGAGGAGAACAGAGTGTGAGAGGAGAACAGAGTGTGAGAGGAGAACAGAGTGTGAGGGAGAACAGAGGGGGAGGGAGAACAGAGTGTGAGGGGAGAACAGAGTGTGAGGGGAGAACAGAGTGTGAGAGGAGAACAGAGTGTGAGGGGAGAACAGAGTGTGAGAGGAGAACAGAGTGTGAGAGGAGAACAGAGTGTGAGGGGAGAACAGAGTGTGAGAGGAGAACAGAGTGTGAGAGGAGAACAGAGTGTGAGGGAGAACAGAGTGTGATGGGAGAACAGAGTGTGAGAGGAGAACAGAGTGGAGGGGAGAACAGAGTGTGAGGGGAGAACAGAGGTGAGGGGAGAACAGAGTGTGATGGGAGAACAGAGTGTGAGAGGAGAACAGAGTGTGAGGGGAGAACAGAGTGTGAGAGGGAGAACAGAGTGTGAGGGGAGAACAGAGTGTGAGGGAGAACAGAGTGTGAGGGGAGAACAGAGTGTGAGAGGAGAACAGAGTGTGAGAGGAGAACAGAGTGTGAGGGGGAGAACAGAGTGTGAGAGAGAGAACAGAGTGTGAGAGGAGAACAGAGTGAGAGGAGAACAGAGTGTGAGGGGAGAACAGAGTTTGAGGGGAGAACAGAGTGTGAGGGGAGAACAGGGGAGAACAGAGTGTGAGGGGAGAACAGAGTGTGAGGGGAGAACAGAGTGTGAGGAGAACAGAGTGTGAGGGGAGAACAGAGTGAGGGAGAACAGAGTGTGAGAGGAGAACAGAGTGTGAGGGGAGAACAGAGTGTGAGAGGAGAACAGAGTGTGAGGGGGAGAACAGAGGTGAGGGGAGAACAGAGTGTGAGGGGAGAACAGAGTTAGTGAGAACACAGATTGTGAGGGAGAACAGAGTGTGAGAGGAGAACAGAGTGTGAGAGGAGAACAGAGTGTGGTGGTAAGAACAGAGAGGAGAACACAGGGAGTGTGAGGGGAGAACAGAGTGAGGGAGAACAGAGTGTGAGAGGAGAACAGAGTGTGAAGGAGACACACAGTGTGAGAGGAGAAACAGAGTGTGAGTGAGGGAGAACACAGAGTGTGAGGGGAGAACAGAGTGTGAGAGGAGAACAGAGTGTGAGGGGAGAAACAGAGTGTGAGAGGAGAACAGAGTGTGAGGAGAACAGAGAGTGGAGGGAGAACAGAGTGTGAGGGGGAGAACAGAGTGAGAGGAGAACAGAGTGTGAGAGGAGAACAGAGTGTGAGGGAGAACAGAGTGTGAGAGGAGAACAGAGTGTGAGGGGAGAACAGAGTGTGAGGGGAGAACAGAGTGTGAGAGGAGAACAGAGTGTGAGGGGAGAACAGAGTGTGAGGGGAGAACAGAGTGTGAGAGGAGAAACAGAGTGTGAGGGGAGAACAGAGTGTGAGAGGAGAACAGAGTGTGAGAGGAGAACAGAGTGTGAGAGGAGAACAGAGTGTGAGAGGAGAACAGAGTGTGAGGGGAGAACAGAGTGTGAGAGGAGAACACAGTGTGAGGGGAGAACAGAGTGTGAGGGGAGAACAGAGTGTGAGAGGAGAACAGAGTGTGAGGGGAGAACAGAGTGTGAGAGGAGAACAGAGTGTGAGAGGAGAACAGAGTGTGAGGTGGGAGAACAGAGTGAGAGGAGAACAGAGTGTGAGGGGAGAACAGAGTGAGGGGAGAACAGAGTGTGAGAGGAGAACAGAGTGTGAGAGGAGAACAGAGTGTGAGAGGAGAACAGAGTGTGAGGGGAGAACAGAGTTTGAGGGGAGAACAGAGTGTGAGGGGAGAACAGGGGAGAACAGAGTGTGAGGGGAGAACAGAGTGTGAGGGGAGAACAGAGTGTGAGAGGAGAACAGAGTGTGAGGGGAGAACACAGAGTGTGAGGGGAGAACAGAGTGTGAGGGGAGAACAGAGTGTGAGGGGAGAACAGAGTGTGAGAGGAGAACAGAGTGTGAGGGGAGAACAGAGTGTGAGGGGAGAACAGAGTGTGAGGGGAGAACAGAGTGTTAGAGGAGAACACAGATTGTGAGGGGAGAACAGAGTGTGAGAGGAGAACAGAGTGTGAGAGGAGAACAGAGTGTGGTGGGAGAACAGAGTGTGAGAGGAGAACACAGAGTGTGAGGGGAGAACAGAGTGTGAGGGGAGAACAGAGTGTGAGAGGAGAACACAGTGTGAGGGGAGAACAGAGTGTGAGGGGAGAACACAGAGTGTGAGAGGAGAACAGAGTGTGAGGGGAGAACAGAGTGTGAGGGGAGAACAGAGTGTGAGAGGAGAACAGAGTGTGAGGGGAGAACAGAGTGTGAGGGAAGAACAGAGTGTGAGAGGAGAAACACAGAGTGTGAGGGAGAACAGAGTGTGATGGGAGAACAGAGTGTGAGAGGAGAACAGAGTGTGAGGGGAGAACAGAGGTGAGAGGAGAACAGAGTGTGAGAGGAGAACAGAGTGAGGGGAGAACAGAGGTGAGAGGAGAACAGAGTGTGAGGGAGAACAGAGTGTGAGGGAGAACAGAGTGTGAGAGGTGAGGGCAGAACAGAGTGTGAGAGGAGAACAGAGTGTGAGGGAGAACAGAGTGTGAGGGGAGAACAGAGT
>NW_027037442.1:0-19568 GCF_034236695.1 Oncorhynchus nerka
AGGTTAGGAGTTAGTTTAAAGGGTTAAGGTTAGGAGTTAGTTTAAAGGGTTAAGGTTAGGAGTTAGTTTAAAGGGTTAAGGTTAGGAGTTAGTTTAAAGGGTTAAGGTTAGGAGTTAGTTTAAGGTTAGGAGAGGTTAAGGTTAGGAGTTAGTTTAAAGGGTTAAGGTTAGGAGTTAGTTTAAAGGGTTAAGGTTAGGAGTTAGTTTAAAGGGTTAAGGTTAGGAGTTAGTTTAAAGGGTTAAGGTTAGGAGTTAGTTTAAAGGGTTAAGGTTAGGAGTTAGTTTAAAGGGTTAAGGTTAGAGTTAGTTTAAAGGGTTAAGGTTAGGAGTTAGTTTAAAGGGTTAAGGTTAGAGGGTTAAGGTTAGGAGTTAGTTTAAAGGGTTAAGGTTAGGAGTTAGTTTAAAGGGTTAAGGTTAGGAGTTAGTTTAAAGGGTTAAGGTTAGGAGTTAGTTTAAAGGGTTAAGGTTAGGAGTTAGTTTAAAGGGTTAAGGTTAGGAGTTAGTTTAAAGGGTTAAGGTTAGAGGGTTAAGGTTAGGAGTTAGTTTAAAGGGTTAAGGTTAGGAGTTAGTTTAAAGGGTTAAGGTTAGGAGTTAGTTTAAAAGGTTAAGGTTAGGAGTTAGTTTAAAGGGTTAAGGTTAGGAGTTAGTTTATAGGGTTAAGGTTACGAGTTAGTTTAAAGGGATAAGGTTAGGGGTTAGTTTAAAGGGTTAAGGTTAGGAGTTAGTTTAAAGGGTTAAGGTTAGGAGTTAGTTTAAAGGGTTAAGGTTAGGAGTTAGTTTAAAGGGTTAAGGTTAGGGAGTTAGTTTAAAGGGTTAAGGTTAGGAGTTAGTTTAAAGGGTTAAGGTTAGGAGTTAGTTTAAAGGGTTAAGGTTAGGAGTTAGTTTAAAGGGTTAAGGTTAGGAGTTAGTTTAAAGGGTTAAGGTTAGGAGTTAGTTTAAAGGGTTAAGGTTAGGAGTTAGTTTAAAGGGTTAAGGTTAGGAGTTAGTTTAAAGGGTTAAGGTTAGGAGTTAGTTTAAAGGGTTAAGGTTAGGAGTTAGTTTAAAGGGTTAAGGTTAGGAGTTAGTTTAAAGGGTTAAGGTTAGGAGTTAGTTTAAAGGGTTAAGGTTAGGAGTTAGTTTAAAGGGTTAAGGTTAGGAGTTAGTTTAAAGGGTTAAGGTTAGGAGTTAGTTTAAAGGGTTAAGGTTAGGAGTTAGTTTAAAGGGTTAAGGTTAGGAGTTAGTTTAAAGGGTTAAGGTTAGGAGTTAGTTTAAGGGTTAAGGTTAGAGGTTAAGGTTAGGAGTTAGTTTAAAGGGTTAAGGTTAGGAGTTAGTTTAAAGGGTTAAGGTTAGGAGTTAGTTTAAAGGGTTAAGGTTAGGAGTTAGTTTAAAGGGTTAAGGTTAGGAGTTAGTTTAAAGGGTTAAGGTTAGGAGTTAGTTTAAAGGGTTAAGGTTAGGAGTTAGTTTAAAGGGTTAAGGTTAGGAGTTAGTTTAAAGGGTTAAGGTTAGGAGTTAGTTTAAAGGGTTAAGGTTAGGAGTTAGTTTAAAGGGTTAAGGTTAGGAGTTAGTTTAAAGGGTTAAGGTTAGGAGTTAGTTTAAAGGGTTAAGGTTAGGAGTTAGTTTAAAGGGTTAAGGTTAGGAGTTAGTTTAAAGGGTTAAGGTTAGGAGTTAGTTTAAAGGGTTAAGGTTAGAGGGTTAAGGTTAGGAGTTAGTTTAAAGGGTTAAGGTTAGGAGTTAGTTTAAAGGGTTAAGGTTAGGAGTTAGTTTAAAGGGTTAAGGTTAGGAGTTAGTTTAAAGGGTTAAGGTTAGGAGTTAGTTTAAAGGGTTAAGGTTAGAGGGTTAAGGTTAGAAGTTAGTTTAAAGGGTTAAGGTTAGGAGTTAGTTTATTAAAGGGATAAGGTTAGGAGTTAGTTTAAAAGGTTAAGGTTAGGAGTTAGTTTAAAGGGTTAAGGTTAGGAGTTAGTTTATAGGGTTAAGGTTACGAGTTAGTTTAAAGGGATAAGGTTAGGGGTTAGTTTAAAGGGTTAAGGTTAGGAGTTAGTCTAAAGGGTTAAGGTTAGGAGTTAGTTTAAAGGGTTAAGGTTAGGAGTTAGTTTATAGGGTAAAGGTTAGGGGTTAGTTTAAAGGGTTAAGGTTAGGAGTTAGTTTAAAGGGTTAAGGTTAGGAGTTAGTTTAAAGGGTTAAGGTTAGGAGTTAGTTTAAAGGGTTAAGGTTAGGAGTTAGTTTAAAGGGTTAAGGTTAGGAGTTAGTTTAAAGGGTTAAGGTTAGGAGTTAGTTTATTAAAGGGATAAGGTTAGGAGTTAGTTTAAAAGGTTAAGGTTAGGAGTTAGTTTAAAGCGTTAAGGTTAGGAGTTAGTTTATTAAAGGGATAAGGTTAGGAGTTAGTTTAAAAGGTTAAGGTTAGGAGTTAGTTTAAAGGGTTAAGGTTAGGAGTTAGTTGATAGGGTTAAGGTTAGGAGTTAGTTTAAAGGGTTAAGGTTAGGAGTTAGTTTAAAGGGTTAAGGTTAGGAGTTAGTTTATAAGGGTCAAGGTTAGAGTTAGTTTAAAGAGTTAAGGTTAGGGAGAGTTAGTTTATTAAAGGGATAAGGTTACAGAGTTAGTGCCGGCCAAAAGTTAGTTAAGGTTAGGAGTTAGTTTAAAGGGTTGAGGTTAGGAGTTAGTTTAAAGGGTTAAGGTTAGGAGTTAGTTTAAAGGGTTAAAGAGGGTTAAGGTTAGGAGTTAGTTTAAAGGGTTAAGGTTAGAGAGTTATTTAAAAGGTTAAGGTTAGAAGTTAGTTTAAAAGGTTACAAGTTAGGAGTTAGTTTAAAGGGTTACGTTAGGGAGTTCCGTTTAAAGGGTTATGTTTAGAGTTATTTAAAGGGTTAGAGGGTTAAGGTTAGAGTTAGTTTAAAGGGTTAAGGTTAGAGGGAGTTAGGAGCTTTAAAGGGTTGAGGTTAGAGTTAGTTTAAAGGGTTAAGGTTAGAAGTTAGTTTAAAAAGAGGGTTAGGAAGTTAGTTTATAGGGTTAAGGTTACGAGTTAGTTAAGGGATAAGGTTAGGGGTTGGATTTAAAGGGTTAGGGGAGTTAGTCTAAAGGGTTAAGGTTAGGAGTTAGTTTTAAAGGGTTAAGGTTAGGAGTTAGTTTATAGGGTAAAGTTAGGGGTTAGTTTAAAGGGTTAAGGTTAGAGTTGGTTTAAAGGGGTTAAGGTTAGGAGTTAGTTTAAAGGGTTAAGGTTAGGAGTTAGTTTAAAGGGTTAAGGTTAGAGTTAGTTTAAGGGTTAAGGTTAGGAGTTAGTTTAAAGGGTTAAGGTTAGGAGTTAGTTTATTAAAGGATAAGGTTAGGAGTTAGTTTAAAAGGTTAAGGTTAGAGGGTTTAAAGGGTTAAGGTTAGGAGTTATTGATAGGGTTAAGGTTAGGAGTTAGTTTAAAGGGTTAAGGTTAGGAGTTAGTTTAAAGGGTTAAGGTTAGGAGTTAGTTTATTAAAGGGTTAAGGTTAGGAGTTAGTTTAAAGGGTTAAGGTTAGGAGTTAGTTTAAAGGGTTAAGGTTAGGAGTTAGTTTAAAGGGTTAAGGTTAGGAGTTAGTTTAAAGGGTTGAGGTTAGGAGTTAGTTTAAAGGGTTAAGGTTAGGAGTTAGTTTAAAGGGTTAAGGTTAGAGGGTTAAGGTTAGGAGTTAGTTTAAAGGGTTAAGGTTAGGAGTTAGTTTAAAGGTTAAGGTTAGAAGTTAGTTTAAAGGGTTAAGGTTAGGAGTTAGTTTAAAGGGTTAAGGTTAGGAGTTAGTTTTAAAGGGTTAAGGTTAGGAGTTAGTTTAAAGGGTTAAGGTTAGAGGGTTAAGGTTAGGAGTTAGTTTAAAGGGTTAAGGTTAGAGGGTTGGGTTAGAGTTAGTTTAAACGGTTAAGGTTAGGAGTTAGTTTAAAGGTTAAGGTTAGGAGTTAGTTTAAAGGGTTAAGGTTAGGAGTTAGTTTAAAGGGTTAGGTTAAGTTAGTTTAAAAGGTTAAGGTTAGGAGTTAGTTGAAGGGTTAAGGTTGGAGTTAGTTTAAAGGGTTAAGGTTAGGAGTTGGTTTAAAGGGTTAAGGTTGGGAGTTAGTTTAAAGGGTTAGGTTAGGAGTTAGTTTATTAAGGTTAGGAGTTAGTTTAAAAGGTTAGGGAGTTAGTTTAAAGGGTTAAGGTTGGAGTTAGTTTAAAGGGTTAAGGTTAGGAGTTGGTTTAAGGGGGTTAGAGGGTTAAGGTTAGGAGTTAGTTTAAATGGTTAAGGTTAGGAGTTAGTTTAAAAGGTTAAGGTTAGGGAGTTAGTTTAAAGGGTTAAGGTTAGGAGTTAGTTTAAAGGGTTGAGGTTAGGGAGTTAGTTTAAAGGGTTAGGTTAGGAGTTAGTTTAAAGGGTTGGGTTAGAGGGTTAAGGTTAGGAGTTGGTTTAAAGGGTTAAGGTTTAGGAGTTAGTATTAAAGGGATAAGGTTAGGAGTTAGTTTTAAAGGTTAGGTTAGGAGTTAGTTTAAAGGGTTAAGGTTAGGAGTTGGTTTATAGGTTAAGGTTAGGAGTTAGTTTAAAGGGATAAGGTTAGGGTTTTTAAAGGGTTAAGGTTAGGAGTTAGTTAAAGGGTTAAGGTTAGGAGTTAGTTTAAAAGGGTTAAGGAGTTAGTTTATTAAAGGGATAAGGAGTTAGTTTTAAAAGGTTGGGTTAGGAGTTAGTTTAAAGGGTTAAGGTTAGAGTTAGTTTATTAAAGGGATAAGTTTAGGAGTTAGTTTAAAGGTTAGGTTAGGAGTTAGTTTAAAGGGTTAGGTTAGGAGTTAGTTTATAGGGTTAGGTTAGGAGTTAGTTTAAAGGGTTAAGGTTAGGGAGTTGTTTATTAAAGGGTTAGGTTAGGAGTTAGTTTAAAGAGTTAAGGTTAGGAGTTAGTTTAAGGGTTAAGGTTAGGAGTTAGTTTAAAGGGTTAAGGTTAGGAGTTAGTTTAAAGGGTTAAGGTTAGGAGTTAGTTTAAAGGGTTAAGGTTGGAGTTAGTTTAAAGGGTTAGGTTAGGAGTTAGTTTAAGGTTAAGGTTAGGAGTTAGTTTAAAGGGTTAAGGTTAGGAGTTAGTTTAAAGGGTTAAGGTTAGGAGTTAGTTTAAAGGGTTAGGTTAGGAGTTAGTTTAAAGGGTTAAGGTTAGGAGTTAGTTTAAAAGGTTAAGGTTAGGAGTTAGTTTTAAAGGTTAAGGTTAGGAGTTAGTTTAAAGGGTTAAGGTTAGGAGTTAGTTTAAAGGGTTAAGGTTAGGTTATTTAAAGGGGTTGAGGTTAGGAGTTAGTTTAAAGGGTTAAGGTTAGAGTTAGTTTAAAGGTTAAGGTTGGGGAGTTAGTTTAAAGGGTTAAGGTTAGGAGTTAGTTTAAAGGAGTTAAGGTTAGGAGTTAGTTTATTAGGTTATAGTTTAAGGTTAGGAGTTAGTTTAAAGGGTTAAGGTTAGGAGTTAGTTTAAGGGTTAGGTTAGGGTTAGTTTATAGGGTTGAGGTTAGGAGTTAGTTTAAAGGGTTAAGGTTAGGAGTTAGTTTAAAAGGTTAAGGTTAGGAGTTAGTTTAAAGGGTTAAGGTTAGGAGTTAGTTTAAAGGGTTAGGTTAGGAGTTAGTTTAAAGGGTTAAGGTTAGGAGTTAGTTTAAAGGGTTAAGGTTAGAGGGTTAAGGTTGGGAGTTAAAGGGTTGAGGTTAGGAGTTAGTTTAAGGGTTAAGGTTAGGAGTTGGTTTATTAAAGGGTTACAGGAGTTAGTTTAAAGAGTTAAGGTTAGGAGTTAGTTTAAAGGGTTAAGGTTAGAGTTAGTTTAAAGGGTTAAGGTTAGGAGTTAGTTTAAAGGGTTAAGGTTAGGAGTTAGTTTAAAGGGTTAAGGTTAGGAGTTAGTTTAAAGGGGTTGAGGTTAGGAGTTAGTTTAAAGGGTTAAGGTTAGGAGTTAGTTTAAAGGGTTAAGGTTAGAGTTAGTTTAAGAGTTAGGTTAGGAGTTAGTTTAAAGGGTTAAGGTTAGGAGTTAGTTTAAAGGGTTAAGGTTAGGAGTTAGTTTAAAGAGTAAAGGTTAGGAGTTAGTTTAAGGGTTAAGGTTAGGAGTTAGTTTAAAGGGTTAGGTTAGGTTAGTTTAAAGGGTTAGGTTAGGGTTAGTTTAAAGGGTTGAGGTTAGGAGTTAGTTTAAAGGGTTAAGGTTAGGAGTTAGTTTAAAGGGTTAAGGTTAGGAGTTAGTTTAAGGGTTAAGGTTAGGAGTTAGTTTAAAGGGTTAGGTTAGGAGTTAGTTTAAAGGGTTGAGGTTAGGGAGTTAGTTTAAAGGGTTAAGGTTAGGAGTTGGTTTAAAAGGTTAAGGTTAGGAGTTAGTTTAAAGGTTAAGGTTAGGAGTTAGTTTAAAGGGATAAGGTTAGGAGTTAGTTTAAAGGGTTAAGGTTAGGAGTTAGTTTAAAGGGTTAAGGTTAGGAGTTAGTTTAAAGGGTTAAGGTTAGGAGTTAGTTTAAAGGGTTAGGTTAGGAGTTAGTTTATTAAAGGGTTAGTTAGGAGTTAGTTTAAAGAGTTAAGGTTAGGAGTTAGTTTAAGGGTTAAGGTTAGGAGTTTTGTTTAAAGGGTTAAGGTTAGGAGTTAGTTTAAAGGGTTAGGTTAGGAGTTAGTTTAAAGGGTTAAGGTTAGGAGTTAGTTTAAGGGTTGAGGTTAGGAGTTAGTTTAAAGGGTTAAGGTTAGGAGTTAGTTTAAAGGGTTAAGGTTAGAGGGTTAAGGTTAGGAGTTAGTTTAAAGGGTTAAGGTTAGGAGTTAGTTTAAAGGTTAAGGTTAGAAGTTAGTTTAAAAGGTTAAGGTTAGGAGTTAGTTTAAAGGGTTAAGGTTAGGAGTTAGTTTAAAGGGTTAAGGTTAGGAGTTAGTTTAAAGGGTTAAGGTTAGAGGGTTAAGGTTAGGGAGTTAGTTTAAAGGGTTAGGTTAGAGGGCCAAGGTTAGGAGTTTAGTTTAAAGGGTTAAGGTTAGGAGTTAGTTTAAAAGGTAAAAGGTTAGAAGTTAGTTTAAAAGGGTTAAAGGTTAGGGAGTTAGTTTATAGGGTTAAGGTTACGAGTTAGTTTAAAGGGATAAGGTTAGGGGTTAGTTTAAAGGGTTAAGGTTAGGAGTTAGTCAAAGGGTTGGGTTAGGAGTTAGTTTAAAGGGTTAAGGTTAGGAGTTAGTTTATAGGGTAAAGGTTAGGGGTTAGTTTAAAGGGTTAAGGTTAGGAGTTAGTTTTTAAGGTTAGAGTTAGTTTAAAGGGTTAGGTTAGGAGTTAGTTTAAAGGGTTAAGGTTAGGGAGTTAGTTTAAAGGGTTAAGGTTAGGAGTTAGTTTAAAGGGTTAAGGTTAGGAGTTAGTTTATTAAAGGGATAAGGTTAGGAGTTAGTTTAAAAGGTTAAGGTTAGGAGTTAGTTTAAAGGGTTAAGGTTAGGAGTTAGTTTATTAAAGGGATAAGTTTAGGAGTTAGTTTAAAAGGTTAAGGTTAGGAGTTAGTTTAAAGGGTTAAGGTTAGGAGTTAGTTTATAGGGTTAAGGTTAGGAGTTAGTTTAAAGGGTTAAGGTTAGGAGTTAGTTTATTAAAGGGTTAAGGTTAGGAGTTAGTTTAAAGAGTTAAGGTTAGGAGTTAGTTTAAAGGGTTAAGGTTAGGAGTTAGTTTAAAGGGTTAAGGTTAGGAGTTAGTTTAAAGTTAAGGTTAGAGTTAGTTTAAAGGGTTAAGTTAGAGTTAGTTTAAGGGTTGAGGTTAGGAGTTAGTTTAAAGGGTGAGGTTAGGAGTTAGTTTAAAGGGTTAAGGTTAGGAGTTAGTTTAAAGGTTAAGGTTAGGAGTTAGTTTAAAGGGTTGAGGTTAGGAGTTAGTTTAAAGGGTTAAGGTTAGGAGTTAGTTTAAAGGTTAAGGTTAGAGTTAGTTTTAAAGGTTAAGGTTAGGAGTTAGTTTAAAGGGTTAAGGTTAGGAGTTAGTTTAAAGGGTTAGGTTAGGGTTAGTTTAAAGGGTTGAGGTTAGGAGTTAGTTTAAAGGGTTAAGGTTGGAGTTAGTTTAAAGGGTTAAGGTTAGGAGTTAGTTTAAAGGGTTAAGGTTAGGAGTTAGTTTAAAGGGTTAAGGTTGGAGTTAGTTTAAAGGGTTAAGGTTATAGGGTTAAGGTTAGGAGTTAGTTTAAAGGGTTAAGGTTAGGAGTTAGTTTAAAGGGTTAAGGTTAGGGGTTAGTTTAAAGGGTTGAGGTTAGGAGTTAGTTTAAAGGGTTAAGGTTAGGAGTTAGTTTAAAGGTTGAGGTTAGGAGTTAGTTTAAAAGGTTAAGGTTAGGAGTAGTTTAAGGGGTCAAGGTTAGGAGTTGGTTTAAGGGTTAAGGTTGGAGTTAGTTTAAAGGGTTGTTAGAGGGGTTGGTTAGGAGTTAGTTTTAAAGGGTTAAGGTTAGGAGTTAGTTTAAAGGGTTAAGGTTAGGAGTTAGTTTAAAGGGTTAAGGTTAGGGAGTTAGTTTAAAGAGTTAGGTTAGGAGTTAGTTTAAAGGGTTAAGGTTAGGAGGTTTAAAGGGAGTTAGGAGTTGGTTTTAAAGGGTTAAGGTTAGGAGTTAGTTTAAAGGGTTAAGGTTAGGAGTTAGTTTAAGGGGTTGAGGTTAGGGAGTTAGTTTGAAGGGTTAAGGTTAGGAGTTAGTTTAAATGGTTAAGGTTAGAGTTAGTTTAAAAGGTTAGTTAGGAGTTAGTTTAAAGGGTTAAGGTTAGGAGTTAGTTAAAGGTTTAAGGTTAGGAGTTAGTTTAAAAGGTTAAGGTTAGTTAGTTTAAAAGGTTAAGGTTAGGAGTTAGTTTTAAAGGGTTAAGGTTAGGAGTTAGTTTAAAAGGTTAAGGTTAGGAGTTATTTAAAAGGTTAAGGTTAGGAGTTAGTTTAAAGGGTTATGGTTAGGGAGTTAGTTTAAAGGGTTAAGTTAGGAGTTAGTTTAAAGGGTTAGGTTAGGAGTTAGTTTAAAGGGTTAAGGTTAGGAGTTAGTTTAAAGGGTTAAGGTTAGAGGGTTGGTTAGGAGTTAGTTTAAAGGGTTAAGGTTAGAGTTAGTTTAAAGGTTAAGGTTAGGAGTTAGTTTAAAGGTTAGGTTAGGAGTTAGTTTAAAGGGTTAAGGTTAGGAGTTAGTTTAAAGGTTAAGGTTAGGAGTTAGTTTAAAGGGTTAAGGTTAGGAGTTAGTTTAAAGGGTTAAGGTTTAGAGTTAGTTTAAAGGGTTAAGGTTAGAGTTTATTAAAGGTTAAGGTTAGAGTTAGTTTAAAGAGTTAAGGTTAGAGTTAGTTTAAAGGGTTAAGGTTAGGAGTTTGTTTAAAGGGTTAAGGTTAGGAGTTAGTTTTAAAGGGTTAAGGTTAGGAGTTAGTTTAAAGGGTTAAGGTTAGGAGTTAGTTTAAAGGGTTGAGAGTTAGGAGTTAGTTTAAAGGGTTGAGTTAGAGTTAGTTTTAAAGGGTTAAGGTTAGAGGGTTAAGGTTAGGAGTTAGTTTAAAGGGTTAAGGTTAGGAGTTAGTTTAAAAGGTTAAGGTTAGAGGTAGTTTAAAGGTTAAGGTTAGGAGTTAGTTTAAAGGGTTAAGGTTAGGAGTTAGTTTAAAGGGTTAAGGTTAGGAGTTGTTTAAAGGGTTGGGTTAGAGGGTTAAGGTTAGAGTTAGTTTAAAGGGTTAAGGTTAGAGGGTTAAGGTTAGGAGTTTAGTTTAAAGGGTTAAGGTTAGAGTTAGTTTAAAGGTTAAGGTTAAGTTGTAGTTTTAAAAGGTTAAGGTTAGGAAGTTTATAGGGTTAAGGTTACGAGTTAGTTTAAAGGATAAGGTTAGGGTTAGATTTAAAGGGTTGAGTTAGGAGTTAGTCTAAAGGGTTAAGGTTAGGAGTTAGTTTAAAGGGTTAAGGTTAGGAGTTAGTTTATAGGGTAAGGTTAGGGGTTAGTTTAAAGGTTAGGTTAGGAGTTAGTTTAAAGGGTTAAGGTTAGGAGTTAGTTTAAAGGGTTAAGGTTAGGAGTTAGTTTAAAGGGTTAAGGTTAGGAGTTAGTTTAAAGGGTTAAGGTTAGGAGTTAGTTTAAAGGGTTAAGGTTAGGAGTTAGTTTATTAAAGGGATAAGGTTAGGAGTTAGTTTAAAGGTTAAGGTTAGGAGTTAGTTTAAAGGGTTAAGGTTAGGAGTTAGTTGATAGGGTTAAGGTTAGGAGTTAGTTTAAAAGGGTTAGGTTAGGAGTTAGTTTAAAGGGTTAAGGTTAGGGAGTTAGTTTATTAAAGGGTTAAGGTTAGGAGTTAGTTTAAAGGGTTAAGGTTAGAGTTAGTTTAAAGGGTTAGGTTAGGAGTTAGTTTAAAGGGTTAAGGTTAGGAGTTAGTTTAAAGAGGTTGAGGTTAGGAGTTAGTTTAAAGGGTTAAGGTTAGGAGTTAGTTTAAAGGAGTTAAGGTTAGAGGGTTAAGGTTAGGAGTTAGTTTAAGGGTTAAAGGTTAGGAGTTAGGTTAAGGTTAAGGTTAGAAGTTAGTTTAGGTTAAGCCAGGAGTTAGTTTAAAGGGTTAAGGCCAGGAGTTAGTTTAAAGGAGTTAAGGTTAGGAGTTAGTTTAAGGGTTAACTAGAGGGTTAAGGTTAGGAGTCAGTTTAAAGGGTTACAAGCTAGAGGGTTAAAGGTTAGGAGTTAGTTTTAAACGGTTGGGTTAGGAGTTAGTTTAAAAGGTTAAGGTTAGGAGTTAGTTTAAAGGGTTAGGTTAGAGTTAGTTTAAAGGGTTAAGGTTAGGAGTTAGTTTAAAAGGTTAAGGTTAGGAGTTAGTTGAAAGGGTTAGGTTGGGGAGTTAGTTTAAAGGGTTAAGGTTAGGAGTTAGTTTAAAGGGTTAAGGTTAGGAGTTAGTTTAAAGGGTTAAGGTTAGGAGTTAGTTTAAAAGGTTAAGGTTAGGAGTTAGTTTAAAGGGTTAGGTTAGAGTTAGTTTAAAGGGTTAAGGTTAGGAGTTAGTTTAAAGGGTTAAGGTTGGGGAGTTAGTTTAAAGGGTTGGGTTAAGGGTTAGGTTAGGAGTTAGTTTAAATGGTTAAGGTTAGAGTTAGTTTAAAAGGTTAAGGTTAGGAGTTAGTTTAAAGGGTTAAGGTTAGGAGTTAGTTTAAAGGGTTAAGGGTTGGAGTTAGTTTGAAGGGTTAAGGTTAGAGTTAGTTTAAAGGGTTAAGGTTAGGAGTTAGTTTAAAGGGTTAGGTTGAGGGTTAAGGTTAGAAGTTAGTTTAAAGGGTTAAGTTTAGGAGTTAGTTTATTAAAGGGATAAGGTTAGGAGTTAGTTTAAAGGGTTAAGGTTATTTAAAGGGCTGCTAGAGTTAGTTTATAGGGTTAAGGTTAGAGTTAGTTTAGCATGGGATAAGGTTAGGGGGTTAGTTTAAAGGGTTAAGGTTAGGAGAGGGTTAAGGTTAGGGTTAAATAGGTTAGTTTAAAGGGTTAAGTTGTTAGAGGCAGTATTAAAGGGATAGTTATGAGTTAGTTTAAAGGGTTACAAGTTAAGTTAGTTTAAAGGGTTAAGGTTAGGAGTTATTTATTAAAGGGTTAAGGTTAGGAGTTAGTTTAAAGGTTAAGGTTAGAGTTAGTTTAAAGGGTTAAGGTTATGAGTTAGTTTAAAAGGGTTAAGGTTAGAGAGTTAGGGGTTTTAGAAGCTTCTATTGGTTAAGGTTAGGAGTTAGTTTAAAGGGTTAAGGTTAGGAGTTAGCTTTTAATAGGGATAGTTTAGGGAGTTAGGAGTTTTAAAAGGGTTAAGGGTTAGAGTTAGTTAAAGGGTTAGTTTAGGAGTTAGTTTAAAGGGTTAAGGTTAGGAGTTAGTTTAAAGGGTTAAAGAGGTTAAGGGTTAGTTAGTTTAAAGGGTTAAGGTTAGAGTTTAGTTTAAAGGGTTAAGGTTAGGGAGTTAGTTTAAAGGGTTAAGGTTAGAGTTAGTTTAAAGGGTTGGTTAGGAGTTAGTTTAGGGTTAAGGTTAGGAGTTAGTTTAAAGGGTTAAGGTTAGGAGTTAGTTTAAAGGGTTAAGGTTAGGGTTAGTTTAAAGGGTTGAGGTTAGGAGTTAGTTTAAAGGGTTAAGCGTTAGAGTTAGTTTTAACGGTTAAGGTTAGGGAGTTAGTTTAAAGGGTTAAGGTTAGGAGTTAGTTTAAAGGGTTAAGGTTAGAGTTAGTTTAAAGGGTTAAGGTTATAGGGTTAAGTGGGGTTAGAGTTAGTTTAAAGGGTTAAGGTTAGGAGTTAGTTTAAAAGGTTAAGGTTAGAGTTAGTTTAAAAGGTTAAGGTTAGAGTCAGTTTAAAGGGTTAAGGTTAGGAGGGTTGGCTAAGGCTAGGAGTTAGTTTAAAGGGAAACTAGAGGGTTAGTTAGGAGTTAGTTTAAAAGGTTACAAGTTAAGAGTTAGTTTAAAGGGTTAAGGTTAGGAGTTAGTTTATTAAAGGGTTAAGGTTAGGAGTTAGTTTAAAGAGTTAGGTTAGGAGTTAGTTGAAAGGGTTAAGGTTAGAGTTAGTTTAAAGGGTTAAGGTTAGAGTTAGTTTAAAGGGTTAAGGTTAGGAGTTATTTAAAGGGTTAAGGTTAGGAGTTAGTTTAAAGGGTTAGGTTAGGAGTTAGTTTAAAGGGTTAAGGTTAGGAGTTAGTTTAAAAGGTTAAGGTTAGGAGTTAGTTTAAAGGGTTAAGGTTAGAGTTAGTTTAAAGGGTTAAGGTTAGGAGTTAGTTTAAAAGGTTAAGGTTAGGGGTTAGTTTAAAGGGTTAAGGTTAGGAGTTAGTTTAAAGGGTTAAGGTTAGAGTTAGTTTAAAGGGTTAAGTTAGGGGTTTTTAAAGGGCTGAGGTTAGGACATTTAAAGGGTTATAAGTTAGGGGAGTCTGTCGGTAAGGTTAGTTAGGAGTTAGTTTAAAGGGTTAAGGTTAGGAGTTAGTTTAAAGGGTTACGGTTAGGAGTTAGTTTAAAGGGTTGGCTATTAGAGGGTTAAGGTTAGAGTTAGTCGAAATGTGGTTAAGGTTAGGAGTTAGTTTAAAATATTAAGGTTAGGAGTTAGTTTAAAAGGTTAAGGTTAGGAGTTAGTTTAAAGGGTTACGTTAGGAAGAGTTATTTAAAGGGTTAAGGTTAGAGTTAGTTTAAAGGGTTACAAGTTAGAGGGTTAGTTAGAGTTAGTTCAAAGGGTTGGCTAATAGAGGGTTAAGGTTATATTAGTTTAAATGGTTAAGGTTAGGAGTTAGTTTAAAAGGTTAAGGTTAGGAGTTAGTTTAAAGGGTTAAGGTTAGTTAGAGGTTAAGGTTAGGAGTTAGTTTAAAAGGTTAAGGTTAGGAGTTAGTTTAAAGGGTTAAGGTTAGAGTTAGTTTGTTAAGGTTAGAGGGTTAAGGTTAGGAGTTAGTTTGAAGTGGTTAAAAGGGGTTAGAGTTATTTAAATGGTTAGGAGTTAGAGGCTAAGGTTAGGAGTTAGTTTAAAGGGTTGGTTAGAGAGTTTAAAGGGTTAAGGTTAGGAGTTAGTTTAAAGGGTTAAGGTTAGGAGTTAGTTTAAAGGGTTAAGGTTAGGAGTTAGTTTAAAGGGTTAAGGTTAGAGGGTTAAGGTTGTATTAGTTTAAAGGGTTAAGGTTAGGAGTTAGTTTATTAAAGGGATATGTTTAGAGTTAGTTTAAAAGGTTAAGGTTAGAGTTAGTTTAAAGGGTTAAGGTTAGAGTTAGTTTATAGGGTTACGTTTTCAGGAGTTATCCAAAGGGTTGAGGTTACAGAGTTAGTTTAAAGGGTTAGAGTTAGTTTATAGGGAGTTAGCTTTAGCTTAAAGGGTTAAGGTTAGGAGTTAGTTTAAAGGGTTAAGGTTAGGAGTTAGTCTAAAGGGTTAAGGTTAGGAGTTAGTTTAAAGGGTTAAGGCTAGGAGTTAGTTTATAAGGTAAAGGTTAGGGGTTAGTTTAAAGGGTTAAGGTTAGGAGTTAGTTTAAAGGGTTAAGGTTAGGAGTTAGTTTAAAGGGTTAAGGTTAGGAGTGAGTTTAAAGGGTGAAGGTTAGGAGTTAGATTAAAGGGTTAAGGTTAGGAGTTAGTTTAAAGGGTTAAGGTTAGGAGTTAGTTTATTAAAGGGATAAGGTTAGGAGTTAGTTTAAAAGGTTAAGGTTAGGAGTTAGTTTAAAGGGTTAAGGTTAGGAGTTAGTTTATTAAAGGGATAAGGTTAGGAGTTAGTTTAAAGGGTTAAGGTTAGGAGTTAGTTTAAAGGGTTAAGGTTAGGAGTTAGTTTATTAAAGGGTTAAGGTTAGGAGTTAGTTTAAAGGGTTAAGGTTAGGAGTTAGTAAAGGAATACAAGGTTAGAGTTAGTTTAAAAGGTTAAGGTTAGGAGTTAGTTGAAGGCCAGAGGTTAAGGTTAGGAGCCATTTGGGCGGCCAATGGCCAGGAGTTAGTTTAAAGGGTTAAGGTTAGAGCCTGGGTTATCAAGGCCAGGAGTTAGTTTAAAGGGCCACGAAGCCAGGAGTTAGCCTCTAAAGGGCCAAGGTTAGAGGGTTGCTTAGAGTCAGTTTAAAGGGTTAAGGTTAGAGGGGGTTAGAGTTATTTAAACGGTTAAGGTTGAGTTAGTTTATGCTGCTAGGTTAGGAGTTAGTTTAAAGGGTTAAGGTTAGGAGTTAGTTTAAAGGGTTAAGGTTAGGAGTTAGTTTAAAAGAAGTTGGTTAGAGTTAGCTGAAAGGGTTAAGGCTAGTGAGTTAGTTTAAAGGGTTACATAGAGAGGTTAAGGGTTAGGGAGTAGCTTTAAAGGGTTAAGGTTAGAGGGTTAAGGTTAGGAGTTAGTTTAAATGGTTAAGGTTAGGAGTTAGTTTAGAAGGTTAAGGTTAGGAGTTAGTTTAAAGGGTTAAGGTTAGGAGTTAGTTTAAAGGGTTAAGGTTAGGAGTTAGTTTAAAGGTTAAGGTTAGGAGTTAGTTTAAAGGGTTAGGGTTAGGAGTTAGTTTAAAGGGTTAAGGTTAGAGGGTTAAGGTTAGAGGTTAGTTTAAAGGGTTAAGGTTAGGAGTTAGTTTTAAAGGGATAAGGTTAGGAGTTAGTTTAAAGGGTTGAGGTTAGGAGTTAGTTTAAAGGGTTAAGGTTAGGAGTTAGTTTATAGGGTTAAGGTTAGGAGTTAGTTTAAAGGGTTAAGGTTAGGAGTTAGTTTAAAGGGTTAAGGTTAGGAGTTAGTCTAAAGGGTTAAGGTTAGGAGTTAGTTTAAAGGGTTAAGGTTAGGAGTTAGTTTATTAAAGGGATAAGGTTAGGAGTTAGTTTAAAAGGTTAAGGTTAGGAGTTAGTTTAAAGGGTTAAGGTTAGGAGTTAGTTTATTAAAGGGATAAGGTTAGGAGTTAGTTTAAAAGGTTAAGGTTAGGAGTTAGTTTAAAGGGTTAAGGTTAGGAGTTAGTTTATAGGGTTAAGGTTAGGAGTTAGTTTAAAGGGTTAAGGTTAGGAGTTAGTTTATTAAAGGGTTAAGGTTAGGAGTTAGTTTAAAGAGTTAAGGTTAGGAGTTAGTTTAAAGGGTTAAGGTTAGGAGTTAGTTTAAAGGGTTAAGGTTAGGAGTTAGTTTAAAGGGTTAAGGTTAGGAGTTAGTTTAAAGGGTTAAGGTTAGGAGTTAGTTTAAAGGGTTGAGGTTAGGAGTTAGTTTAAAGGGTTAAGGTTAGGAGTTAGTTTAAAGGGTTAAGGTTAGAAGTTAGTTTAAAAGGTTAAGGTTAGGAGTTAGTTTAAAGGGTTAAGGTTAGGAGTTAGTTTAAAGGGTTAAGGTTAGGAGTTAGTTTAAAAGGTTAAGGTTAGGAGTTAGTTTAAAAGGTTAAGGTTAGGAGTTAGTTTAAAGGGTTAAGGTTAGGAGTTAGCTTAAAGGGCTGTATGTTAGGAGTTAGTTTAAAGGGTTAAGGTTAGGAGTTAGTTTAAAAGGTTAAGGTTAGGAGTTAGTTTAAAGGGTTAAGGTTAGGAGTTAGTTTAAAGGGTTAAGGTTAGGAGTTAGTTTAAAGGGTTAAGGTTATAGGGTTAAGGTTAGGAGTTAGTTTAAAGGGTTAAGGTTAGGAGTTAGTTTAAAAGGTTAAGGTTAGGAGTTAGTTTAAAAGGTTAAGGTTAGGAGTTAGTTTAAAGGGTTAAGGTTAGAGTTAGTTTAAAGGGTTAAGTAGTTAGTTTAAAGGGTTAGGTTAGAGGGTTAAGGTTAGGAGTTAGTTTCAACTGTTAAGGTTATATTAGTTTAAAAGGTTAAGGTTAGAGTTAGTTTAAAGGGTTAAGGTTAGGGAGTTAGTTTAAAGGGTTAAGGTTAGGAGTTAGTTTAAAGGGTTAAGGTTAGGAGTTAGTTTAAAGGGTTAAGGTTAGGAGTTAGTTTAAAGGGTTAAGGTTAGGAGTTAGTTTAAAGGGTTAAGGTTAGGAGTTAGTTTAAAGGGTTAAGGTTAGGAGTTAGTTTAAAGGGTTAAGGTTAGGAGTTAGTTTAAAGGGTTAAGGTTAGAGTTAGTTTAAAGGGTTAAGGTTAGAGTTAGTTTAAAAGGTTAAGGTTAGGAGTTAGTTTAAAAGGTTAAGGTTAGGAGTTAGTTTAAAGGGTTAAGGTTAGGAGTTAGTTTAAAGGGTTAAGGTTAGGGGTTAGTTTAAAGGGTTGAGGTTAGGAGTTAGTTTAAAGGGTTAAGGTTAGGAGTTAGTTTAAAAGGTTAAGGTTAGGAGTTAGTTTAAAGGGTTAAGGTTAGGAGTTAGTTTAAAGGGTTAAGGTTAGGAGTTAGTTTAAAGGGTTAAGGTTAGAGGGTTAAGGTTAGGAGTTAGTTTAAAGGGTTAAGGTTAGAGTTAGTTTAAAAGGTTAAGGTTAGGAGTTAGTTTAAAAGGTTAAGGTTAGGAGTTAGTTTAAAGGGTTAAGGTTAGGAGTTAGTTTAAAGGGTTAAGGTTAGGAGTTAGTTTAAAGGGTTAAGGTTAGAGGGTTAAGGTTAGGAGTTAGTTTAAAGGGTTAAGGTTAGAGGGTTAAGGTTAGGAGTTAGTTTAAATGGGTTAAGGTTAGGAGTTAGTTTGAAGGGTTAAGGTTAGGAGTTAGTTTAAAGGGTTAAGGTTAGGAGTTAGTTTAAAGGGTTAAGGTTAGAGTTAGTTTAAAAGGGTTAAGGTTAGGAGTTAGTTTAAAGGGTTAAGGTTAGGAGTTAGTTTAAAGGGTTAAGGTTAGAGGGTTAAGGTTAGGAGTTAGTTTAAAGGGTTAAGGTTAGAGGGTTAAGGTTAGGAGTTAGTTTAAATGGTTAAGGTTAGGAGTTAGTTTAAAAGGTTAAGGTTAGGAGTTAGTTTAAAGGGTTAAGGTTAGGAGTTAGTTTAAAGGGTTAAGGTTAGGAGTTAGTTTAAAAGGTTAAGGTTAGGAGTTAGTTTAAAGGGTTAAGGTTAGGAGTTAGTTTAAAGGGTTAAGGTTAGAGGGTTAAGGTTAGAAGTTAGTTTAAAGGGTTAAGGTTAGGAGTTAGTTTATTAAAGGGATAAGGTTAGGAGTTAGTTTAAAAGGTTAAGGTTAGGAGTTAGTTTAAAGGGTTAAGGTTAGGAGTTAGTTTATAGGGTTAAGGTTAGGAGTTAGTCTAAAGGGTTAAGGTTAGGAGTTAGTTTAAAGGGTTAAGGTTAGGAGTTAGTTTATAGGGTAAAGGTTAGGGGTTAGTTTAAAGGGTTAAGGTTAGGAGTTAGTTTAAAGGGTTAAGGTTAGGAGTTAGTTTAAAGGGTTAAGGTTAGGAGTTAGTTTAAAGGGTTAAGGTTAGGAGTTAGTTTATAGGGTAAAGGTTAGGGGTTAGTTTAAAGGGTTAAGGTTAGAGTTAGTTTAAAGGGTTAAGGTTAGGAGTTAGTTTAGAAGTTAAGGTTAGGAGTTAGTTTAAAGGGTTAAGGTTAGGAGTTAGTTTAAAGGGTTAAGGTTAGGAGTTAGTTTAAAGGGTTAAGGTTAGGAGTTAGTTTATTAAAGGGATAAGGTTAGGAGTTAGTTTAAAAGGTTAAGGTTAGGAGTTAGTTTAAAGGGTTAAGGTTAGGAGTTAGTTTATTAAAGGGATAAGGTTAGGAGTTAGTTTAAAAGGTTAAGGTTAGGAGTTAGTTTAAAGGGTTAAGGTTAGGAGTTAGTTTATAGGGTTAAGGTTAGGAGTTAGTTTAAAGGGTTAAGGTTAGGAGTTAGTTTAAAGGGTTAAGGTTAGGAGTTAGTTTATTAAAGGGTTAAGGTTAGGAGTTAGTTTAAAGGGTTAAGGTTAGAGGGTTAAGGTTAGGAGTTAGTTTAAAGGGTTAAGGTTAGGAGTTAGTTTAAAAGGTTAAGGTTAGAAGTTAGTTTAAAAGGTTAAGGTTAGGAGTTAGTTTAAAGGGTTAAGGTTAGGAGTTAGTTTAAAGGGTTAAGGTTAGAGGGTTAAGGTTAGGAGTCAGTTTAAAGGGTTAAGGTTAGAGGGTTAAGGTTAGGAGTTAGTTTAAACGGTTAAGGTTAGGAGTTAGTTTAAAAGGTTAAGGTTAGGAGTTAGTTTAAAGGGTTAAGGTTAGGAGTTAGTTTAAAGGGTTAAGGTTAGGAGTTAGTTTAAAAGGTTAAGGTTAGGAGTTAGTTGAAAGGGTTAAGGTTAGGAGTTAGTTTAAAGGGTTAAGGTTAGGAGTTAGTTTAAAGGGTTAAGGTTAGGAGTTAGTTTAAAGGGTTAAGGTTAGGAGTTAGTTTAAAGGGTTAAGGTTATGAGTTAGTTTAAAGGGTTAAGGTTAGGAGTTAGTTTAAAGGGTTAAGGTTAGGAGTTAGTTTAAAGGGTTAAGGTTAGGAGTTAGTTTAAAGGGTTAAGGTTAGGGGTTAGTTTAAAGGGTTAAGGTTAGGAGTTAGTTTAAAGGGTTAAGGTTAGGAGTTAGTTTAAAGGGTTAAGGTTAGGAGTTAGTTTGAAGGGTTAAGGTTAGGAGTTAGTTTAAAGGGTTAAGGTTAGGAGTTAGTTTAAAGGGTTAAGGTTAGAGGGTTAAGGTTAGGAGTTAGTTTAAAGGGTTAAGGTTAGGAGTTAGTTTAAAAGGTTAAGGTTAGGAGTTAGTTTAAAAGGTTAAGGTTAGGAGTTAGTTTAAAGGGTTAAGGTTAGAGGGTTAAGGTTAGGAGTTAGTTTAAAGGGTTAAGGTTAGAGGGTTAAGGTTAGGAGTTAGTTTAAAGGGTTAAGGTTAGAGGGTTAAGGTTAGGAGTTAGTTTATAGGGTAAAGGTTAGGGGTTAGTTTAAAGGGTTAAGGTTAGGAGTTAGTTTAAAGGGTTAAGGTTATGAGTTAGTTTAAAGGGTTAAGGTTAGGAGTTAGTTTAAAGGGTTAAGGTTAGGAGTTAGTTTAAAGGGTTAAGGTTAGGAGTTAGTTTAAAGGGTTAAGGTTAGGAGTTAGTTTAAAGGGTTAATGGTTAGGAGTTAGTTTATTAAAGGGTTAAGGTTAGGGAGTTAGTTTTAAAGGGGTTAAGGTTAGGAGTTAGTTTAAAGGGTTAAGGTTAGAGTTGGTTTAAGGTTAGTTAGAGTTAGTTTAAAGGGTTAAGGTTAGGAGTTAGTTTAAAGGGTTAAGGTTAGGAGTTAGTTTAAAGGGTTAAGGTTAGGAGTTAGTTTAAAGGGTTAAGGTTAGGAGTTAGTTTAAAGGGTTAAGGTTAGGAGTTAGTTTAAAGGGTTAAGGTTAGGAGTTAGTTTAAAGGGTTAAGGTTAGGAGTTAGTTTAAAGGGTTAAGGTTAGGAGTTAGTTTAAAGGGTTAAGGTTAGGAGTTAGTTTAAAGGGTTAAGGTTAGGAGGGTTAAGGTTAGAGTTAGTTTAAAGGGTTAAGGTTAGGAGTTAGTTTAGTACAGGTTAAGGTTAGGAGTTAGTTTAAAAGGTTAAGGTTAGGAG
>NW_027037443.1:0-19579 GCF_034236695.1 Oncorhynchus nerka
TTCTTAATTAATCAGGCTTTGGACCCACGTGGACCTCAGGACTCTGGGGCCAGACCGGCCAACTCTGGACCGTGGAACTTGTGAATCAGGGACTGCTGTGGGACTGTGGGACCTGGGCCAGGGACCAATTCTCTGGGATGGGACTGGGCTGTGGGACTCTAGGGCTGTGGGGCTGTGGGGAAACTGGGCTGTGGGCCAAAGACTGGGACTACAATGGTACGCTAGGCTGTGGGACTGTGGTGCTGTGGGCTGTGGGACTGTGGTGCTGTGGTACTGTGGTGCTGTGGTCTGTGGGACTGTGGTGCTGTGGGACTGTAGTGCTATGGGCTGTATTAAGGACTCTGGGCGTGTGAGGACTCTAGGCTGTAGGCTCTGGGCTGTAGGACTCTGGGCTGTGGGACTCTGGGGCTGTGGACTGTGGTGCTGTGGACTGTGGGACTCTGGACTGTGGTGCTCTGGCTGTGGGACTCTGGACTGTGGGACAGTGGTGCTGTGGGCTTTGGGACTGGGCTGTGACTCTGGGCTGTGGACTCTGGGACTCTGGACTGTGGGACTCTGGGCTGTGTGGGACTCTGACTGTGGGACTGTGGTGCTGTGGGCTTTGGGACTCTGGGCTGGCTGGGTGCTGTGCTGGGCTGTGGGACTCTGTGGACTGTGGGCTGTGGGACTATGGTGCTGTGGGCTGTGGGACTGTGGGACTCTGGGCTGTGGGACTGTGGTGCTGTGGGACTGTGGACTGTGGTAGCGCTGTGGGACTGGGGCTTTGGGACTGTGGGCTGTGGGACTGTGGTGCTGTGGGCTTTGGGACTCTGGGCTGTGGTGCTGTGGGGCTGTGGGACTCTGGACTGTGGGCTGGGGGACTGTGGGACTGTGGGACTGCCTGGGATTGTGGGCTGTGGGACTCTGTGCTGTGGGACTCTGGGCTGTGGGACTGTGGGCTGTGGGACTGTAGTGCTGTGGGACTCTCTGGGCTTTGGGGCTGTGGGACTCTGGACTCTGACATGGGACTGGGACTCTGGGCTGTGGACTCTGGACTGTGGGACTGTGGACTGTGGTGCTGTGGGACTGTGGGCTGTGGGCTGACTCTGGGCTGTGGTGCTGTGGGCTGTGGGACTGTGGGACTGTGGGACTCTGGGCTGTGGGACTGTGGTGCTGTGGGACTGTGGTGCCTGGGCTGTGGGACTGTGGGACTGTGGGACTCTGGGCTGTGGGACTGTGGGACTGGGTGGGATCTGGGACTCTGGGCTGTGGGACTGTGGGACTCTGGGCTGTGGGACTGTGGGACTCTGGGCTGTGGGACTGGACCTGGGATGTAAGGACTGTGGGACTCTGGGATGTGGGACTGGGACTCTGGGATGTGGACTCTGGGACTCTGGGCTGTGGGACTCTGGGATGTGGACTCTGGGCTGTGGGACTCTGGGCTGTGGGCTCTGGACTCTGGGCTGTGGGACTGTGGGACTCTGGGCTGTGGGACTCTGGGCTGTGGGACTCTGGGCTGTGGGACTCTGGGCTGTGGGACTGTGCTCTGGGACTGTAGGCTGTGGGACTGTGGGCTGTGGGACTGTGGGCTGTGGGACTGTGGGCTGTGGGGCTGTGGACTCTGGGCTGTGGGACTCTGGGCTTGGGACTCTGGGCTGTGGGACTCTGTGCTGTGGGACTGTGGGCTGTGGGACTCTGGGCTGTGGGACTGTCTGGGCTGTGGGCTGGGGGCTGTGGGACTCTGGGCTGTGGGACTCTGGGCTGTGGGACTGTGGGACTGTGGTGCTGTGGGACTGTGGGCTGTGGGACTCTGGGCTGTGGTGCTGTGGGCTGGGTGTGGTGCTGTGGGACTCTGGGCTGTGGGACTGTAGTGCTGTGGGACTGTGGGACTCTGGGCTGTGGGACTGTGGTCCTGGGACTGTGGTGCTCTGGGCTGTGGGACTGTGGTGCTGTGGGACTCTGGGCTGTGGGACTGGGTGGGACTCTGGGCTGTGGGACTCTGACTGTGGGACTCTGGGCTGTGGGACTCTGGACTGTGGGACTGTGGTCTGGGCTGTGGGACTCTGGGCTGTGTGGACTGTGGGACTCTGGACTGTGGGACTCTGGGCTGTGGGCTGGGACTGGGCTGGGGACTCTGGGCTGTGGGACTGTGGGACTCTGGGCTGTGGGACTCTGGACTGTGGGACTGTGGTGCTGTGGGTTTTGGGACTCTGGGCTGTGGTGCTGTGCAGCTGTGGGACTCTGGGTGGGACTGTGGTGCTGTGGGCTGTGGGACTGTGGGACTCTGGGCTGTGGGACTGTGGTGCTGTGAGACTGTGGGACTGGAGCTGTGGGACTGTGGGCTTTGGGACTGTGGGCTGTGGGACTGTGGTGACTGTGGGCTGTGGGACTCTGGGCTGTGGTGCTGTGGGGCTGTGGGACCCTGGACTGTGGGCTGTGGGACTGTGGGCTGTGGGACTGTGGGACTGCTGTGGGACTGTGGGACTCTGGGCTGTGGGACTGTGGGCTGTGGGACTCTCTGTGGGCTGTGGGACTGTGGTGCTGTGGGACTCTGACTGTGGGCTGTGGGGACTGTGGGTGGGGCTGTGGGACTCTGGGCTGTGGGACTGTGGGACTGTGGGCTGTGGGACTCTGTGGGACTGTGGGACTGTGGGCTGTGGGACTCTGGGCTGTGGGACTCTGGACTGTGGGACTCTGGGACTGTGGGACTCTGGACTGTGGGACTGTGGGCTGTGGGCTGGGACTCTGGGCTGTGGGACTGTGGCAGCTGTGGGACTCTGGACTGTGGGACTGTGGTGACTGTGGGCTGTGGGACTGTGGGACTCTGGGCTGGGACTGTGGGCTGTGGACTGTGGGACTGTGGGATGTGGGACTGGGCTTGGGACTGTGGGACTGGGTCCTGTGGGCTTTGGGACTCTGTGGGGGACTGTGGTGGGACTCTGGGCTGTGGGACTGTGGGACTGTGGGCTCTGGGACTGTGGGACTGGGGCTGTGGGACTCTGTGGGACTGTGGGACTCTGGGCTGTGGGACTCTGGACTGTGGGACTCTGGGCTGTGGGACTGTGGGACTCTGGGCTGTGGGACTCTGGGCTGTGGGACTGTGGGACTGTGGTGCTGTGGGACTGTGGGCTGTGGGACTGTGGGACTCTGGGGTGCTGTGGGCTGTGGGACTGTGGGCTGTGGGACTCTGGGCTGTGGGACTGTGGGCTGTGGGACTGTGGGACTCTGGGTGGGACTCTGGGCTGTGGGACTGTGGTGCTGTGGGACTGTGGGCCAGGACTCTGGCTGTGGGACTCTGGGTGCTGTGGGACTGTGGTGGGACTCTGGGCTGTGGGACTGGGCTGTGGGACTCTGGGCTGTGGGACTCTGGGCTGTGGGGGACTGTGGGACTCTGTGGACTCTGGGACTGTGGGACTGGGACTCTGGGCTGTGGGGACTGTGGGACTGGTGGTGGGACTCTGGGCTGTGGTGAGCTGTGGGACTCTGGGACTGCTGTGGGACTGTGGGACTCTGGGCTGTGGGACTGGGCTGTGGACTCTGGGCTGTGGGACTGTGGGACTCTGGGCTGTGGGACTCTGTGACTCTGGACTGTGGGACTGTGGTGCTGTGGGCTTTGAGACTCTGGGCTGTGGTGCTGTGGGCTGTGGGCTGTGGGACTGGACTGTGGTGCTGTTGGCTGTGGGCTGTGGGACTGTAGGGCTGTGGGACTGAGTGCTGTGGGCTGTGGGACTGTGGTGCTGTGGGACTGTGGTGCTGTGGGACTGTGGACTGTTTTGCTGTGGGACTGTGGGCTGTGGGACTGTGGGACTCTGGGCTGTGGGACTGTGGTGCTGTGGGACTGTGGTGCTGTGGGACTGTGGTGACTGTGGGCTGTGGACTCTGGGCTGTGGGACTCTGGGCTGTGGGACTCTGGGACTGTGGGACTCTGGGCTGTGGGACTCTGGGACTGTGGTGCTGTGGGACTGTGGGACTGGGTGGGACTGTGGGCTGTGGGACTGTGGTGCTGTGGGCTGTGGACTCTGGGCTGTGGGCTGGGGACTCTGGGATGTGGGACTGTGGGACTGTGGGCTTTGGGACTGGGTGGGACTCTGGGCTATGGGACTGTGGGACTGGGCTGTGGGACTCTGGGCTGTGGGACTGTGGGCTGTGGGCTTTGGGACTCTGGGCTGTGGGTGCTGTGGGCTGTGGGACTCTGGTGGGCTGTGGGACTCTGGACTCTGGGCTGTGGGACTGTGGGACTGTGGGACTGTGGGACTGTGGGACTGTGGGCTGTGTGGACTCTGGGCTGTGGTGCTGTGGGCTGTGGGACTGTGGTGCTGTGGGACTCTGGGCTGTGGGACTGTAGTGACTGTGGGACTGTGGGACTCTGGGCTGTGGGACTCTGGGCTGTGGGACTCTGGACTGTGGTGCTGTGGGACTGTAGTGCTGTGGGACTGTGGTGCTGTGGGCTGTGGGACTCTGGGCTGTGGGACTCTGGACTGTGGGACTGTGGTGCTGTGGGACTCTGGGCTGTGGTGCTGTGGGCTGTGGGGCTGTGGGACTCGGGGCTGTGGGACTCGGGGCTGTGGGACTCTGGACTGTGGGACTGGGCTGTGGGACTCTGGACTGTGGGACTGGACTGTGGGACTCTGGGCTGTGGGACTCTGGACTGTGGGACTGTGGTGCTGTGGGCTGTGGGACTCTGTGGTGCTGTGGGCTGTGGACTGGACTGGTGCTGTGGGACTCTGGGCTGTGGGACTGTAGTGCTGTGGGACTGTAGTGCTGTGGGCTGTGGGACTGTGGTGCTGTGGGACTGTGGTGCTGTGGGACTGTGGTGCTGTGGAACTGTTTTGCTGTGGGACTGTGGGACTGTGGTGCTGTGGGGCTGTGGGACTGTGGGACTGTGGGCTGTGGGACTGTGGTGCTGTGGGACTGTGGTGCTATGGGCTTGGGACTCTGGGCTGTGGGACTCTGGGCTGTGGGCTCTGGGCTGTGGGACTGTGGGCTGTGGGACTCTGGGCTGTGGGACTGTGGGACTGTGGTGCTGTGGTCTGTGGGACTGTGGGACTGTGGGACTGTGGTGACTGGGTGGGTCTCTGGGCTGTGGGCTGTGGGACTCTGGGCTGTGGGACTCTGGGACTGTGGGACTCTGGGCTGTGGGACTCTGGACTGTGGGACTCTGGACTGTGGGACTCTGGGCTGTGGGACTCTGGACTGTGGGACTGTGGTGCTGTGGGCTGTGGGACTGTGGTGCTGTGGGACTCTGGTGCTGTGGGACTGTGGTGCTGTGGAACTGTTTTGCTGTGGGACTGTGGGACTGTGGTGCTGGGCTGTGGGACTGTGGGCTGTGGGACTGTGGTGCTGGGTCTGTGGGACTGTGGGCTCTGGGACTGTGGGACTGTGGGACTGTGGGACTCTGGCTGTGGGACTCTGCTGTGGACTCTGGGCTGTGGGACTCTGGGCTGTGGGACTCTGGGCTGTGGGACTGTGGGACTCTGTGGTCTGTGGGACTGTGGGACTGTGGGACTGTGGGACTCTGGGCTGTGGGACTCTGGGCTGTGGGACTGTGGGACTCTGGGCTGTGGGACTCTGGACTGTGGGACTCTGGGCTGTGGGACTCTGGACTCTGGGACTCTGGACTGTGGGACTCTGGGCTGTGGGACTCTGGGCTGTGGGACTGTGGGACTGTGGGCTGTGGGACTGTGTGGTACTCTGGGCTGTGGGACTCTGGGCTGTGGGACTCTGGGCTGTGGGACTGTAGGACTGTGGTGCTGTGGGACTCTGGGCTGTGGGCTGTGTGCTGTGGGACTGTGGGACTGTGGGCTGTGGGACTGTGGTGCTGTGGGCTGTGGGACTGTGGTGCTCTGGGCTGTGGGGTGCTGTGGGCTTTGGGACTGTGGGGTGGGACTGGTGCTGTGGGCTTTGGGACTCTGGGCTGTGGGCTGTGGGGCTGTGGGACTCTGGACTGTGGGACTGGGACTCTGGGACTCTGGGCTGTGGGACTGTGGGACTGTGGGCTTTGGGACTCTGGGCTGGTGCTGTGGGACTGTGGGACTCTGGGCTGTGGGACTCTGGGCTGTGGGACTTTGGGACTGGGCTGTGGGACTCTGGGCTGTGGGACTCTGGACTGTGGGACTCTGGGCTGTGGGACTCTGGACTGTGGGACTGTGGTGCTGTGGGCTTTGGGACTCTGGGCTGTGGTGCTGTGCAGCTGTGGGACTCTGGACTGTGGGACTGTGGTGCTGTGGGCTGTGGGACTGTGGGACTCTGGGCTGTGGGACTGTGGTGCTGTGAGACTGTGGGACTGTAGCGCTGTGGGACTGTGGGCTTTGGGACTGTGGGCTGTGGGACTGTGGTCCTGTGGGCTTTGGGACTCTGGGCTGTGGTGCTGTGGGGCTGTGGGACTCTGGACTGTGGGCTGTGGGACTGTGGGACTGTGGGACGCTGGGCTGTGGGACTGTGGTGCTCTGGGACTGTGGGCTTTGGGGCTGTGGGACTGCTGTGGGACTCTGGACTGTGGGCTGTGGGACTGGACTGTGGGACTGGGACTCTGGGCTGTGGGACTCTGGACTGTGGGACTGTGGGACTCTGGACTGTGGGACTGTGGGACTCTGGGCTGTGGGACTCTGGGCTGTGGGACTGTGGGACTGTGGTGCTGTGGGACTGTGGGCTGTGGGCTGTGCGACTCTGGGCTGTGGTGCTGTGGGCTGTGGGACTGTGGTGCTGTGGGACTCTGGGCTGTGGGACTGTAGTGCTGTGGGACTGTGGGACTCTGGGCTGTGGGACTCTGGACTGTGGGCTGTGGGAATCTGGACTGTGGGACTGTGGTGCTGTGGGCTTTGGGACTGGGCTGTGGTACTCTGGGCTGTGGGACTCTGGACTGTGGGACTCTGGGCTGTGGGACTCTGGACTGTGGGACTGTGGTGCTGTGGGCTTTGGGACTCTGGGCTGTGGTGCTGTGCGGCTGTGGGACTCTGGACTGTGGGCTGTGGGACTGTGGTGCTGTGGGCTGTGGGACTGTGGTGCTGTGGGACTGTGGGACTGTAGCGCTGTGGGACTGTGGGCTTTGGGACTGTGGGCTGTGGGACTGTGGTGCTGTGGGCTTTGGGACTCTGGGCTGTGGTGCTGTGGGGCTGTGGGACTCTGGACTGTGGGCTGTGGGACTGTGGGACTGTGGGACTCTGGGACTCTGGGCTGTGGGACTCTGGGCTGTGGGACTCTGGGCTGTGGGACTCTGGGCTGTGGGACTGTGGGCTGTGGGCTGTGGGACTCTGGGCTGTGGGACTGTGGGACTGTGGGCTGTGAGACTGTGGGCTGTGGGGCTGTGGGACTCTGGGCTGTGGGACTCTGGGCTGTGGGACTCTGGACTGTGGGACTGTGGTGCTGTGGGCTTTGGGACTCTGGGCTGTGGTGCTGTGCAGCTGTGGGACTCTGGACTGTGGGACTGTGGTGCTGTGGGCTGTGGGACTGTGGGACTCTGGGCTGTGGGACTGTGGTGCTGTGAGACTGTGGGACTGTAGCGCTGTGGGACTGGGCTTTGGGACTGTGGGCTGTGGGACTGTGGTCCTGGGCTTTGGGACTCTGGGCTGTGGTGCTGTGGGGCTGTGGGACTCTGGACTGTGGGCTGTGGGACTGTGGGACTGTGGGACGCTGGGCTGTGGGACTGTGGTGCTCTGGGACTGTGGGCTTTGGGGCTGTGGGACTCTGTGCTGTGGGACTGTGGGCTGTGGGACTCTGGACTGTGGGACTGTGGGACTCTGGGCTGTGGGACTCTGGACTGTGGGACTGTGGGACTCTGGACTGTGGGACTGTGGGACTCTGGGCTGTGGGACTCTGGGCTGTGGGACTGTGGGACTGTGGTGCTGTGGGACTGTGGGCTGTGGGCTGTGCGACTCTGGGCTGTGGTGCTGTGGGCTGTGGGACTGTGGTGCTGTGGGACTCTGGGCTGTGGGACTGTAGTGCTGTGGGACTGTGGGACTCTGGGCTGTGGGACTGTGGTGCTGTGGGACTGTGGTGCTCTGGGCTGTGGGACTGTGGTGCTGTGGGACTGTGGTGCTATGGGCTGTGGGACTCTGGGCTGTGGGACTCTGGACTGTGGGACTGTGGTGCTGTGGGACTCTGGGCTGTGGTGCTGTGGGCTGTGGGGCTGTGGGACTCGGGGCTGTGGGACTGTGGTGCTGTGGGACTCTGGGCTGTGGTGCTGTGGGCTGTGGGGCTGTGGGACTCGGGGCTGTGGGACTCGGGGCTGTGGGACTCTGGACTGTGGGACTGGGCTGTGGGACTCTGGACTGTGGGACTCTCTACTGTGGGACTCTGGGCTGTGGGACTCTGGACTGTGGGACTGTGGTGCTGTGGGCTTTGAGACTCTGGGCTGTGGTGCTGTGGGCTGTGGGGCTGTGGGACTGTGGACTGTGGTGCTGTTGGCTGTGGGACTCTGGGCTGTGGGACTGTAGTGCTGTGGGACTGTAGTGCTGTGGGCTGTGGGACTGTGGTGCTGTGGGACTGTGGTGCTGTGGGACTGTGGTGCTGTGGAACTGTTTTGCTGTGGGACTGTGGGACTGTGGGCTGTGGGACTGTGGTGCTGTGGTACTGTGGTGCTGTGGTCTGTGGGACTGTGGTGCTGTGGGACTGTGGTGCTATGGGCTGTGGGACTCTGGGCTGTGGGACTCTGGGCTGTGGGCTCTGGGCTGTGGGACTCTGGGCTGTGGGACTCTGGGCTGTGGGACTGTGGGACTGTGGTGCTGTGGTCTGTGGGACTGTGGTGCTGTGGGACTGTGGTGCTATGGGCTTTGGGTCTCTGGGCTGTGGGCTGTGGGACTCTGGGCTGTGGGACTGTGGGGCTGTGGGACTCTGGGCTGTGGGACTCTGGGCTGTGGGACTGTGGTGCTGTGGGACTGTAGTGCTGTGGGACTGTGGGCTTTGGGGCTGTGGGACTCTGTGCTGTGGGACTGTGGGCTTTGGGACTCTGGGCTGTGGGACTCTGGGCTGTGGGACTCTGGGCTGTGGGACTCTGGACTGTGGGACTCTGGACTGTGGGACTCTGGACTCTGGGCTGTGGGACTGTGGGACTCTGGGCTGGGACTGTGGGACTGTGGGACTCTGGGCTGTGGGCTGTGGGACTCTGTGGGACTGTGGGACTGGGCTGGGCTGTGGGACTCTGGGCTATGGGACTGTGGGACTCTGGGATGTGGGACTCTGGGCTGTGGGACTCTGGGCTGTGGGACTGTGGGACTCTGGACTGTGGGACTCTGGGCTGTGGGACTCTGGGCTGTGGGACTCTGGGCTGTGGGACTGTGGGACTCTGGGCTGTGGGACTCTGGGCTGTGGGACTCTGGGCTGTGGGACTGTGGGACTGTGGTGCTGTGGGACTGTGGGCTGTGGGCTGTGCGACTCTGGGCTGTGGTGCTGTGGGCTGTGGGACTGTGGTGCTGTGGGACTCTGGGCTGTGGGACTGTAGTGCTGTGGGACTGTGGGACTCTGGGCTGTGGGACTGTGGTCCTGTGGGACTGTGGTGCTCTGGGCTGTGGGACTGTGGTGCTGTGGGACTGTGGTGCTGTGGTGTGGTGGGCTGTGGGACTGTGGTGCTGTGGGACTCTGGGCTGTGGGACTGTGGGCTGTGGGCTGTGGGACTCTGGGCTGTGGGACTCTGGGCTGTGGGACTCTGGTGCTGTGGGGGCTTTGGGACTCTGGGCTGTGGTGCTGTGCAGCTGTGGGACTCTGGACTGTGGGACTGTGGTGCTGTGGGCTTTGGGACTGGGCTGTGGGACTCTGGGCTGTGGGACTCTGGACTGTGGGACTCTGGGCTGTGGGACTCTGGACTGTGGGACTGTGGTGCTGTGGGCTTTGGGACTCTGGGCTGTGGTGCTGTGCAGCTGTGGGACTCTGGACTGTGGGACTGTGGTGCTGTGGGCTGTGGGACTGTGGTGCTGTGAGACTGTGGGACTGTAGGGCTGTGGGACTGTGGTGCTTTGGGACTGTGGGCTGTGGGACTGTGGTGCTGTGGGCTTTGGGACTGTGGTGCTGTGGGACTGTGGACTCTGGCTGTGGGCTGTGGGACTGTGGGCTGTGGGACTGTGGGCTGTGGGACCCTGGGACTCTGGGCTGTGGGACTGTGGGACTGTGGGACTGTAGTGCTGGGGACTGTGGGCTGGGGCTGTGGGACTCTGTGCTGTGGGACTGTGGGCTTTGGGACTGGGACTGGGCTGTGGGACTCTGGGCTGTGGGACTCTGTGCTGTGGGACTGTGGGACTCTGGGCTGTGGGACTCTGGGCTGTGGGACTGTGGGACTCTGGACTGTGGGACTCTGGACTGTGGGCTGTGGGACTGTGGTGCTGTGGGCTGTGGGACTGTGGGACTCTGGGCTGTGGGACTGTGGTGCTGTGGGACTGTGGGACTCTGGGCTGTGAGACTCTGGGACTCTGGGCTGTGGGACTGTGGGACTCTGGGCTGTGGGACTCTGGGCTGTGGGACTCTGGGCTGTGGGACTCTGGGCTGTGGGACTCTGGGCTGTGGGACTGTGGGCTCTGGGACTGTGGGACTGTGGGCTGTGGGACTCTGGGCTGTGGGACTGTGGGACTCTGGGCTGTGGGCTGTGGGACTGTGGGACTCTGGGCTGTGGGACTGTGGGACTGTGGGCTGTGGGACTGTGGGACTGTGGGCTACTGGGCTGTGGGACTCTGCTGCTGTGGGACTGTGGGACTCTGGGATGTTGGACTGTGGGACTCTGGGCTGTGGGACTGTGGGACTCTGGGCTGTGGGACTCTGGGCTGTGGGACTCTGGGCTGTGGGACTCTGGGCTGTGGGACTGTGGGCTGTGGGCTGTGGGACTCTGGGCTGTGGGACTGTGGGACTGTGGGCTGTGAGACTGTGGGCTGTGGGACTCTGGGCTGTGGGACTGTGGTGCTGTGGGACTGTAGTGCTGTGGGACTGTGGGCTTTGGGGCTGTGGGACTCTGTGCTGTGGGACTGTGGGCTTTGGGACTCTGGGCTGTGGGACTGTGGGCTCTGGGACTGTGGTGCTGGGCTGTGGAACTCTGGGCTGTGGGACTCTGGGCTGTGGGACTCTGGACTGTGGGACTCTGGACTGTGGGACTCTGGACTCTGGGCTGTGGGACTGTGGGACTCTGGGCTGTGGGACTGTGGGACTCTGGGCTGTGGGACTGTGGGACTCTGGGATGTGGGACTGTGGGACTCTGGGCTGTGGGACTCTGGGACTGTGGGACTCTGGGACTGTGGGACTGTGGGCTGTGGGACTCTGGGCTGTGGGACTGTGGGCTCTGGGACTGTGGGACTCTGGGCTGTGGGTGCTGGGTGGGCTGTGGGACTGTGGGACTCTGCTGTGGGACTCTGGGCTGTGGGGACTGTGGTGCTGTGGGACTGTGGGACTCTGGGCTGTGGGACTGTGGTGCTGTGGGACTGTGGTGCTGGGCTGTGGGACTGTGGTGCTGTGGGACAGTGGTGTGCTGTGGGACTGTGGGACTCTGGGCTGTGGGACTGTGGGACTCTGGGACTGTGGGACTCTGGGGACTCTGGGCTGTGGGACTGTGGTGCTGTGGGCTGTGGGGTGGGCTGTGTGGGACTTTGGGACTGGGCTGTGGGACTCTGGGCTGTGGGACTCTGGACTGTGGGACTCTGGGCTGTGGGACTCTGGACTGTGGGACTGTGGTGCTGTGGGCTTTGGGACTCTGGGCTGTGGGACTCTGGGCTGTGGGACTGTGGTGCTCTGGGCTGTGGGACTGTGGGACTGTGGGCTGTGGGACTGTGGTCTGTGGGACTGTGGGACTCTGGGCTTTGGGACTGTGGGACTCTGGGCTGTGGGACTCTGGGACTCTGGGCTGTGGGACTGTGGGACTCTGGGCTGTGGGACTCTGGGCTGTGGGACTCTGGGCTGTGGGACTGTGGGCTGTGGGCTGTGGGACTCTGGGCTGTGGGACTGTGGGACTCTGGGCTGTGGGACTCTGGGCTGTGGGACTCTGGGCTGTGGGACTGTGGTGCTGTGGGACTCTGGGCTGTGGGACTGTGGGACTCTGGGCTATGGGACTGTGGGACTCTGGGCTGGGACTCTGGGCTGTGGGACTCCTGGGCTGTGGGACTTTGGGACTCTGGACTGTGGGACTCTGGGCTGTGGGACTCTGGGCTGTGGGACTCTGGGCTGTGGGACTGTGGGACTCTGGGCTGTGGGACTCTGGGCTGTGGGACTGTGGACTGGACTGGGCTGTGGGACTGGGCAGGACTCTGGGCTGTGGGACTGGGACTGGGGCTGTGGGACTGTGGGCTGGGGCTGTGGGACTGTGGGCTGTGGGACTCTGGGCTGTGGGACTGTGGTGCTGTGGGGACTGTGGGACTCTGGGGCTGTGGGGCCAGGACTGTGGGACTCTGGGACTGTGGGTGGGCTGTGGGACTCTGGGCTGTGGGACTGTGGACTCTGGCTGTGGGACTGGTGCTGTGGGCTGGGCTGTGGGACTCTGGGCTGTGGGACTCTGGGCTGTGGGACTGGGTGGGACTCTGGGCTGTGGGACTGTGGGACTGGGTGGGACTGTGGGCTGGACTGTGGACCTGGGCTGTGGGCTGTGGGCTGTGGGACTGTGGGACTCTGGGCTGTGGGACTGTGGTGCTGTGGGCTGTGGGACTGTGGGCTGTGGGACTCTGGGCTGTGGGACTGTGGTGCTGTGGGACTGTGGGACTCTGGGCTGTGGGACTCTGGGCTGTGGGTCTGGACTGTGGGACTGGTGCTGTGCTCTGGGACTGTGGGACTGTGGGCTGTGGGGCTGTGGGACTCTGGACTGTGGACTCGTGGGGCTGTGGGGCTGTGGGACTCTGGGCTGTGGGACTCTGGACTGTGGGACTCTGGACTGTGGGACTCTGGGCTGTGGGACTCTGGACTGTGGGACTGTGGTGCTGTGGGACTTTGGGACTCTGGGCTGTGGTGCTGTGCACTCTGGGCTGTGGGACTCTGGACTGTGGGACTGTGGTGGGGCTGTGGGCTGGGACTGGGACTGTGGGACTCTGGGCTGGGCTGTGGGACTGGGCTGGACTGCTGTGGGACTGTGCTGTGAGACTGTGGGACTGTGGGACTGTGGTGCTGTGGGACTGTGGTGCTGTTGTCTGTGGGACTGTGGGCTGTGGGACTGTGGTGCCATGGGCTGTGGGACTCTGGGCTGGGACTCTGGGCTGTGGGACCTGGGCTGTGGGACTCTGGGCTGGGTGGGGGGGGACTGTGGTGACTGTGGACTGTGGGACTGTGGGCTGTGGGACTGTGGGCTTTGGGACTGTGGGCTGTGGGGGACTGGGACTCTGGGCTGTGGGACTCTGTGACTGTGGGACTCTGGGCTGTGGGACGCTGTGTGGGCTGTGGGACTCTGGACTGTGGGACTCTGGACTGTGGGACTCTGGGCTGTGGGACTCTGGACTGTGGGACTGTGGTGGGCTTTGGGACTGGGCTGTGGGACTCTGGGCTGTGGGACTCTGGGCTGTGGGACTCTGGGCTGTGGGACTCCTGGACTGTGGGACTGTGGTGCTGTGGGACTGGGCTGTGGGCTGTTTGGGACTGTGGGCTGTGGGACTGTGGGACTGTGGGACTGTGGGACTATGGGCTGTGGGACTGTGGTGCTGTGGGACTGTGGTGCTCTGGGCTGTGGGACTGTGGGACTGTGGGACTCTGGGCTGTGGGACTGTGGGACTCTGGGATGTTGGACTGTGGGACTCTGGGCTGTGGGACTCTGGGCTGTGGGACTGTGGGACTCTGGGCTGTGGGACTCTGGGCTGTGGGACTCTGGGCTGTGGGACTGTGGGCAGGACTGGGCTGTGGGACTCTGGGCTGTGGGACTGCTGGGACTGTGAGCTTTGGGACTCTGGGCTGTGGGACTCTGGGCTGTGGGACTCTGGGCTGTGGGACTGTGGACTCTGCTGTGGGACCTGGGCTGTGGGACTCTGGGCTGTGGGACTCTGGGCTGTGGGACTGTGGGACTCTGGGCTGTGGGACTGTGGGCTTGGGACTCTGGGCTGTGGGGGGACTGTGGTGCTGTGGGACTCTGGGCTTTGGGACTCTGGGCTGTGGGACTCTGGGACTGTGGTGCTGGACTCTGGACTGGGTGGGACTCTGGGCTGTGGGACTGTGGTGGGCTGGGACTCTGGGCTGTGACTCTGGGACTGTGGGACTGTGGGGCTGGGACTCTGGGCTGTGGGACTGTGGGACTCTGGGCTGTGGGACTGTGGGACTGTGGGACTCTGTGGGGCTGTGGGACTGTGGGACTGAGTGGGACTCTGGGCTATGGGACTGTGGGACTGGGCTGGGACTGTGGGACTCTGGGCTGTGGGACTCTGGGCCGGGACTCTGGGACTGTGGGACTCTGGGCTGTGGGACTGTGGGACTCTGGGGCTGTGGGACTCTGGGCTGTGGGACTCTGGGCTGTGGGACTGTGGGACTGTGGGCTGTGCGACTCTGGGCTGTGGTGCTGTGGGCTGTGGGACTGTGGTGCTGTGGGACTCTGGGCTGTGGGACTGTAGTGCTGTGGGACTGTGGGACTCTGGGCTGTGGGACTGTGGTCCTGTGGGACTGTGGTGCTCTGGGCTGTGGGACTGTGGTGCTGTGGGACAGTGGTGCTGTGGGCTTTGGGACTGGGCTGTGGGACTCTGGGCTGTGGGACTCTGGACTGTGGGACTCTGGGCTGTGGGACTCTGGACTGTGGGACTGTGGTGCTGTGGGCTTTGGGACTCTGGGCTGTGGTGCTGTGCAGCTGTGGGACTCTGGACTGTGGGACTGTGGTGCTGTGGGCTTTGGGACTGGGCTGTGGGACTCTGGGCTGTGGGACTCTGGACTGTGGGACTCTGGGCTGTGGGACTCTGGACTGTGGGACTCTGGGCTGTGGACTGCTGTGGGCTTTGGGACTCTGGGCTGTGGTGCTGTGCAGCTGTGGGACTCTGGACTGTGGGACTGTGGTGCTGTGGGCTGTGGGACTGTGGGACTCTGGGCTGTGGGACTGTGGTGCTGTGAGACTGTGGGACTGTGGACTGTGGTGCTGTGGGACTGTGGGCTGTTTGGGACTGTGGGCTGTGGGACTGTGGTGCTGTGGGCTTTAGGACTCTGGGCTGTGGACTCTGCTGTGGGGCTGTGGGACCCTGGACTGTGGGCTGTGGGACTGTGGGACTGTGGTGCGGCTGGGCTGTGGGACTGTGGTGCTCTGGGACTGTGGGCTTTGGGGCTTTGGGACTCTGTGCTGTGGGACTCTGGGCTGTGGGACTGTGGGCTGTGGGACTCTGGACTGTGGGACTGTGGGACTGGGCTGTGGGCTGTGGGACTCTGGACTGTGGGACTGTGGGACTCTGGACTGTGGGACTGTGGGACTCTGGGCTGTGGGACTCTGGTGCTGTGGGACTGTGGGACTGTGGTGCTGTGGGACTCTGGACTGTGGACTCTGGGCTGTGGGACTCTGGGCTGTGGACTGTGGTGCTGTGGGCTTTGGGACTGTGGGCTGTGGGACTGGGACTGGGACTGTGGGCTGTGGGACTGTGGTGCTCTGGGCTGTGGGACTGTGGGACTGGCTGTGGGACTGTGGTGCTGTGGGACTGTGGGATCTGGGCTGTGGGACTGTGGGACTCTGGGCTGTGGGACTGTGGGACTCTGGGCTGTGGGACTCTGGGCTGGGACTCTGGGCTGTGGGACTCTGGGCTGTGGGACTGTGGGCTGGGCTGGGACTCTGGGCTGTGGGACTGTGGGACTGTGGGGTGAGACTGGGCTGTGGGCTGTGGGACTCTGGGCTGTGGGACTCTGGGCTGTGGGACTCTGGGCTGTGGGACTGTAGTGCTGTGGGACTGTGGGCTTTGGGGCTGTGGGACTCTGTGCTGTGGGACTGTGAGCTTTGGGACTCTGGGCTGTGGGACTCTGGGCTGTGGGACTCTGGGCTGTGGGACTGTGGGACTCTGGACTGTGGGACTCTGGGCTGTGGGACTCTGGGCTGTGGGACTCTGGGCTGTGGGACTGTGGGACTCTGGGCTGTGGGACTCTGGGCTGTGGGACTCTGGGCTGTGGGACTGTGGGACTGTGGTGCTGTGGGACTGTGGGCTGTGGGCTGTGCGACTCTGGGCTGTGGTGCTGTGGGCTGTGGGACTGTGGTGCTGTGGGACTCTGGGCTGTGGGACTCTGGGTTGTGGGACCTGGGACTGTGGGCTGTGGGACTCTGGGCTGTGGGACTGTGGACTCTGGGCTGTGGGACTGTGGGGCTGTGAGCTGGACTGTGGGGGCTGTGGGACTCTGGGCTGGGACTCTGGGCTGTGGGACTCTGGGCTGTGGGACTGTGGTGCTGTGGGACTGTAGTGCTGTGGACTGTGGGCTCTGGGGCTGTGGGACTGTGCTGTGGGACTGTGAGCTTTGGGACTCTGGGCTGTGGGCTCTGGGCTGTGGGACTCTGGGCTGTGGGACTGTGGACTCTGGACTGTGGGACTCTGGGCTGTGGGATGTGGGACTCTGGGCTGGGACTGTGGGACTCTGGGCTGTGGGACTCTGGGCTGTGGGACTCTGGGCTGTGGACTGTGGGACTGTGGTGCTGTGGGACTGGGCTGTGGGCTGTGCGACTCTGGGCTGTGGTGCTGTGGGCTGTGGGACTGTGGTGCTGTGGGACTCTGGGCTGTGGGACTGTAGTGCTGTGGGACTGTGGGACTCTGGGCTGTGGGACTGTGGTCCTGTGGACTGTGGTGCTCTGGGCTGTGGACTGTGGTGCTGTGGGACTGTGGGCTGTGGGACTCTGGGCTGTGGGACTCTGGACTGGGGACTGTGGTGCTGTGGGACTCTGGGCTGTGGTGCTGTGGGCTGTGGGGCTGTGGGACTCTGGGCTGTGGGACTCTGCTGTGGGACTCTGGGCTGTGGGACTCTGTGGGACTCTGGGCTGTGGACTGTGGTGACTCTGGGACTGTGGGGCTTTAGGGCTGTGCGACTTCTGGGCTGGGACTCTGGGCTGTGGGCTGTGGGACTCTGGGCTGTAGGACTGGGCTGTGGGACTCTGGACTGTGGGCTGCTGTGTGGGACTCTGGGCTCTGGGACTCTGGACTGTGGGACTGTGGGACTCTGGACTGTGGGACTGTGGGACTCTGGGCTGTGGGACTCTGGGCTGTGGGACTGTGGGACTGTGGGCTGTGGGACTGTGAGACTCTAGGCTGTGGGACTCTGGGCTGTGGTGCTGTGGGCTGTGGGGCTGTGGGACTGTGGGACTCTGGGCTGTGGGACTGTGGTGCTGTGGGACTGTAAGGACTCTGGACTGTGGGACTCTGGGCTGTGGGACTCTGGGCTGTGGGACTCTGGGCTGTGAGACTCTGGGCTGTGAGACTGTGGGCTGTGGGCTGTGGGACTGTGGGCTGTAGGACTGTGGTGCTGTGGGACTGTGGTGCTGTTGTCTGACTCAGGACTGTGGTGCTGTGGGACTGTGGTGCCTGAACTCAGGCAGGAGACTCTGGGCTGGGCTGTGCGGAGGGACCTGGTGGGATCTCTGAACTCAGGACTCTGACAGACAGGCATGAGGCTGTGGGGTTAGGAGGCAGGGGACTCCATGCTGGGACTCTCAGTGAAACTCATGTCTATGCTCAAGCAGGACTCTTAAGCTGTGAGACTCTAGGCTGTAGGACTCTGGGCTGTGGGACTGTAGTACTGTGGAACTGTAGTGCTGTGGGACTGTGGGCTTTGGGGCTGTGGGACTCTGTGCTGTGGGACTGTGGGCTTTGGGACTCTGGGCTGTGGGACTCTGGGCTGTGGGACTCTGGGCTGTGGGACTCTGGGCTGTGGGACTCTGGACTGTGGGACTCTGGGCTGTGGGACTCTGGGACTGTGGGACTGTGGGACTGCTGGGCTGTGGGACTCTGGGCTGTGGGACTCTGGGCTGTGGGACTGTGGTGCTGTGGGACTGTGGGCTGTGGGACTGTGGGACTGTGGGCTGTGGGACTGTGGGACTGTGGGCTGTGGGACTGTGGGCTGTGGGACTGTGGGACTGTGGGCTGTGGGACTGTGGGCTCTGGGCTGTGGGACTCTGGGCTGTGGGACTCTGGGCTGTGGGACTCTGGGCTGTGGGACTCTGGGCTGTGGGACTCTGGGCTGTGGGACTGTGGGACTGTGGTGCTGTGGTCTGTGGGACTGTGGTGCTGTGGGACTGTGGTGCTATGGGCTTTGGGACTCTGGGCTGTGGGCTGTGGGACTCTGGGCTGTGGGACTCTGGACTGTGGGACTCTGGGCTGTGGGACTCTGGGACTGTGGGACTCTGGACTGTGGGACTCTGGGCTGTGGGACTCTGGGCTGTGGGACTCTGGGCTGTGGGACTCGGGGCTGTGGGACTCTGGACTGTGGGACTGGACTGTGGGACTCTGGGCTGTGGGACTCGTGGGACTGTGGGACTCATGGGCTGTGGGACTCTGGGCTGTGGGACTCTGGGCTGTGGGACTGTGGGCTGTGAGACTGTGGGACTTTGGGACTGTGGGCTGTGGGACTGTGGGACTCGTGGGCTGTGGGACTGTGGGCTGTGAGACTGTGGGACTGTGGGCTGTGGGACTGTGGGACTCTGGGCTGTGGGACTGCTGGGACTGTGGGACTCTGGAGCTGTGGGGACTCTGGGCTGTGGGCTGTGGGACTGTAGGACTCTGGGCTGTGGGACTGTGGGACTCTGGGCTGTGGGACTCTGGGCTGTGGGACTGTGGTGACTCTGGGACTGTGGGACTGTGTGGGCTGTGGGACTCTGGGCTGTGGGACTCTGGGCTGTGGGACTGTGGAGCTGTGGGACTCGTGGGCTGTGGGACTGTGGGACTGTGGGCTGTGGGACTGTGGGCTGTGGGACTGTGGGACTGCTGGGCTGTGGGACCTGTGGGACTCTGGGGCTGTGGGACTGTGGGCTGTGGGACTCTTGTGGGACTCTGGGCTGTGGGACTGCTGGGACTGCTCTGGGCTGTGGGACTCTGGGCTGTGGGACTCTGGGCTGTGGGACTGGGGACTGTGGGACTCTGGAGCTGTGGGACTGTGGGCTGTGGGACTGTGGGACTCTGGGCTGTGGGACTGTGGGTCAGCTGTGGACTCTGGGCTGTGGGACTGTGGGCAGACTGGGGACTGTGGGCTGTGGGACTGTGGGACCTGGGCTGTGGGACTCTGGGCTGTGGGACTGTGGGACTCTGGGCTGTGGGACTGTGGACTGGCTGTGGACTCTGGGCTGTGGGACCTGGGCTGTGGGACTGTGGGACTCTGGGCCTGTGGGACTGTGGGACTCCTGGGGGCTGTGGGACTGTGGGCGACTGCTGGGACTGTGGGACTCTGGGACTGTGGGCTGTGGGACTCTGGGCTGTGGGACTGTGGGCTCTGGGCTGGGACTGCAGGGACTGTGGCTGGGCTGTGGGACTGTGGGACTCTGGGCTGTGGGACTGTGGGCTGGGATGGGACTCTGGGGCTGTGGGACCTGTGGGACCTGGCTGGGACTGACTGGGACTGTGGGACTCTGGGACTGTGCGACTCTGGGCTGTGGGACTCTGGGCTGTGGGACTCTGGGCTGTGGGACTGTGGGCTGTGGGACTGTGGGACTGTGGGACTGTGGGACTGTGGGCTGTGGGACTGTGGGACTGTGGGCTGTGAGACTGTGGGCTGTGGGACTGTGGGACTGTGG
>NW_027037444.1:0-10000 GCF_034236695.1 Oncorhynchus nerka
CTCTCCTCCTTCCTGTCCTCCTCTCCTCCTTCCCGTCCCCTCCCTCTCATCATTCCTCCCTATTCCTCTTCTCCTTCCTGTCCTCCTTCTCTCTCTCTCTTCCCTATTCCCTCCCTCCTCATTCCTCCCTGCCCAACCTTCCTTCCTTTCCCTTCTATTCCTCCTCGGCCCAACCTTCCTTCCTTTCCTTCTATTCCCTCCCTCCCCTCCCCATTCCTCCTCGGCCCACCCTTCCTTCCTGTCCTCTTTCATTAGATTAGGTGAAGTAGTAGAAGAGGATGATAGCAGTTGTGTCATGATGTGATGATTGTGAGGCGCTGTAGCCTTACAAATTCAACAGTCAAAGACCGGGACATCAAACAGGCCTATGGAACGTCAAAAGGACCTGTAGCCTTACAAATTCAACAGTCACAAGACCGGGACTCAAACAGGCTTATGGAACGTCAAAGGGACCTGTAGCCTTACAAATTCAACAGTCACAAGACCGGACTTCAAACAGGCCTATGGAACGTCAAAAGGACCTGTAGCCTTACAAATTCAACAGTCACAAGACCGGGGACTTCAAACAGGCCTATGTGAACGTCACAGGGAACCGTAGCCTACTGTTCAGATGGGATAAATGGAAACTGTCATCTGACACTGACTGTAGAATGTATAATGTAGAATGTGGAATCTCCTCCGTTGGATTCCAGAACAGAACACTAGAGTAATAGAATAACTTCCTCACAGAGCCTTTATATTAACACCTACAGATTTTTTTTTTTAAATTGCAGTAAAATTGATCCACCAAATGTAGGCTACATTTTGACTTGGGAACAGGAGTGGAGAAATGTGATTTCTTTCTTTCAGCATCTTGAGATAATGTGAATGTGTAGGTTAGATAGCCTACTTCTCTGTAGAGGAAAGAAAGGGGTAGCTAGTCAGTAGTACAACTGAATACATTCAACTGAAATGTGTCTTCCTCATTTAACCCCTCTGAATCAGAGAGATGCTGTAATGGGGTGCGTGCTGGTGGCAGGGAAGTCAGGCGCAGGAGGGCGGTCAGGCGCAGGAGGGCGGTCAGGCGCAGGAGGGCAGTCAGGCGCAGAAGGGGCGTCAGGCGCAGGAGGGCAGTCAGGCGCAGGAGGGCAGTCAGGCGCAGGAGGGCAATCAGGCGCAGGAGTGAGGTCGAGGGTAGTCAGGCGCAGGAGGGTAGTCAGGCGCAGGAGGGTAGTCAGGCGCAGGAGGGAGGTCGAGGGAAGTCAGACGCAGGAGGGTAGTCAGGCGCAGGAGGGAGGTCAAGCGCAGGAGGGAAGTCAGGCGCAGGAGGGAAGTCAGGCGCAGGAGGGTGTTAAGCGCAGGAGGGAGGTCAGGGCGAGGAGGGGGTCAGGCGAGGAGGGCGGTCAGGCACAGGAGGGAAGTCAGGCGCAGGAGGGAGGTCAAGCGCAGGAGGGGGTCAGGCGCAGGAGGGGGTCAGGCGCAGAGGGGGTCAGGCGCAGGAGGGAGGTCAAGCGCAGGAGGGGGGTCAGGCGCAGGAGGGCGGTCAGGCACAGGAGGGTAGTCAGGCGCAGGAGGGAGGTCAAGCGCAGGAGGGAAGTCAGGCGCAGGAGGGAAGTCAGGCGCAGGAGGGTGTTAGGCGCAGGAGGGAGGTCAGGCGCAGGAGGGGGGTCAGGCGCAGGAGGGCGGTCAGGCACAGGAGGGAAGTCAGGCGCAGGAGGGCAGTCAGGCGCAGGAGGGCGGTCAGGCACAGGAGGGAAGTCAGGCGCAGGAGGGCAGTCAGGCACAGGAGGGAAGTCAGGCGCAGGAGGGCGGTCAGGTACAGGAGGGACGTCAGGCACAGGAGGGAAGTCAGGCGCAGGAGGGAGGTCAGGCGCAGGAGGGAGGTCAGGCGCAGGAGGGAAGTCAGGCGCAGGAGAGGAGTCAGGCGCAGGAGGGTAGTCAGGCACAGGAGGGTAGTCAGGCGCAGGAGGGAGGTCAGGCGCAGGAGGAAGTCAGGCGCAGGAGGAAGTCAGGCGCAGGAGGGCCGTCAGGGCACAGGAGGGAAGTCAGGCGCAGGAGGGAAGTCAGGCGCAGGAGGGGAGTCAGATAAAAATGGATTGGCGATGGCTAGAAGACCGGTGACGTCCGACCGCCCGAACAAGGAGAGGAACCAACTCGGTTGTGTCACGACTTCCGCCGAGTTTGCTCCCCTGCCTGTTCGGGTGGCGCTCGGCGGTCGTCGACAACGGCCTACTAACCGCCACCGATCCCTTTTTCCTTTTCTGTTTGTTTTGTCTTATTAGTTGCACCTGTGTCTATTTGTGTTTGCCGGATGGGCTTCTTATTTAAAGCTAGTAGACCCGCCCCTTGTTTTGTGAGGGATTATTCTTGTGTTACGTGTTGTTAGGTGTGTAAGTCGCTGGGATAAGAGCGTCTGCTAAATGACTTAAATGTAAATGTAAATGTAATGTTCGTGCCCGACCTGGTACCCTGTGTTTTTTGGGTTGGTCCAAATTTTTCGCCCTGTATTTTGGTGCCATTTTAAAGTGTACTTCTCCCTGTGGAACTCTCTGCTCTCTGTGCCTGATTCTTCCTCACACACCTGGTCCCCGTGACAGGTAGAAGTCGTGACAGATGCGGGCGCTGCCTTAATCGACATCACAGGTGCCATCTTTATTCAGCGTCATAAAAGCTGGGATAGTATTTCAACCACAGTTAGCTGACCGTCTGTAAAGGTGCCGTCTTTATTCAGCGTCATAAAAGCTGATAGTGTTTCAACCACAGTTAGCGACCGTCTGTAAAGGTGCTGTCTTTATTCAGCGTCATAAAAAGGATAGTATTTCAACCACAGTTAGGGACCGTCTTTAAAGATGCCATCTTTATTCAGCGTCATAAAAGCTGATGGTCCCTAACTGTGGTTGAAATACTGTCTATAAAGGTGCCATCTTTATCAGCGTCATAAAAGCTGATAGTATTTCAACTACATAATATATACATCCAAGCAGAACTGAAACCTGATCAGAAACATGTTGGCTGGTTGTTTTCACAGCTTTCTATTTCCTTACCACCGGTCAAACTGATTTCATTTTTTACACAGAAAATCTTTCACTTAATTTTTTAGGTAATGCATTTTCCCCCCGGTCCCTGAACGTCTTTACCCGATGTCAGCTAGACTGAAGCAATAACTTATTACATTATTCCGGTGAGCAATTGTTTCTTTAGTCTTCTAGGGCAACTTATAATGACAGAAGAGAAGCTGCATGTATCTAACTATAGACAAGTTGACTAACTAATAGTCTTTATAAGAAAGGATAAGCAGAAACCTCTAAACCTGGCTGAATAAATCCCACCCCTGTCAACACACCTGTCTCTGACTGTAGCCTACAGCGTATTTTCTATATTAGCGGGTTAGGGTCGGGTGTGGACCTTAGATTTTCACTTAATCACATATAGTCAGGCGGTTGCGGGATGGGTTATTAGCAATTGCTGGTTGCAGGTGAACAAACAGCTGACCCACGGCACCAGTTCAGCTAATTCTGTTGACACACAGGGAGTTAGTACTGGACTGAAAAGCTATTTTCCCAATGACCATGTGTTTTCAGTCCAAGTCAGGACTCGTCTTAATCTGTCTCCAGGAAACCAGCCCTTAACGACTAGACGTTCTCAGAGATGGTGTTTACAGAATGAGCAGTGGAATAGAATTACAATCCAATACAATGGATTGGTTTCTAGGAAAACATGTGGCACAGTAAAACATTTAGATGGCCAATGATTTTCTGTCTGGTTGCCCGTTATCTCTATATTTGGATCAGCAGGGATGCTAAGTCATAGCTAGTCTTCCCACTGTTTAATAACCTGGTCTCAGAACATTTCCTTTTATTCTGTACATAAATCCGAGATAATCCATTTAGTATGATATGTTACGTTTTCGTCCGTATGGTATGTATTCATTTGTAGATGTACATATGTTACGATTTCTAATTTAATGTTAGCTAGGTGGCTAACATTAGCTAGATGGCTAACATTAGCTAGATGGCTAACATTAGCTAGGCTCGGGTGCAGGGTTATGGTTGGGAGTTATGTTAAAGAGTTATGGTTAGGGAAGGGTTAGCTAACATGCTAAGTAGCTAAAAGTAGTAAGTAGTTGCTAATTAGCTAAAATACTAATGTTGTCCATGATGAGATTCAAATGAACCTTTTGGCTGCTAGATGTGCTTGCATTCCCCTCCACCCACCCTCCTTTTGTTTGTGCTTTTTAAACAAGTGACCTTGTGTCTTATTTAAATAAATAAAACAAGTAACCTCTTTATTTATCTAGGAAAGTCAGTTAAGAACAAATTCTTATTTACAATGACGGCCTATCGGGAACAGTGAGTTAACTGCCTTGTTCTGGGGACAGTACAACATAATTCTTACCTTGTCAGCTCGGGGATTCATCCAGCAACCTTCAGTTACTGGCCCAACGCTCTAACCACTGGGTTTGCCTGCCTCCCCTTATATAACTATAATAAAGGTAACATATCATAGTAATTGGAGTGTCTTGGTTTTACATTTACTATGTTACGCTTCCAGTCTATGAGACCAGGCTGGTAATACATGCAGAAGCCAAATGTCATTCAGATGCTGCCAGGGTCAACGCCGCCTCTTCCTTATCAGAGCTGCCAAATGGGGCTTAATTGTCAGCTGCTGGGTCGGATTGAGGGTAATTTGTAGTTCTGCACACATTTGAAATGTACATGATGTTGTAGTTACTACTGATGGACATTGAACCAAACGTAGGGGGAGGTAATATTGATTGCAACAGGCTCAATTCTGAATGGGTTTTGAGTGTTGAATCAATGCAGAATGTGATGGTTACAAAATGGGTCATTTTCCACACAATCCTTCATGGATGGTTGAAGTGCATAAATGGAAATAGTTTTAGGACAGTTTAGTTCTGGGCTCCAGCCTATCGGCAGACGGCAGTGACATCAGTGGCTCAGTGACATCAGTGGCTCAGTGACACCAGTGGACAGACAGTATGATTTCACTGTGGGGTGAATAGTTTGCAGCCCTAATGGATATATAGGGGGGGGAATAGTTTGCAGCCCTAATGGCTATATAGGGGGGGGGTGGAATAGTTTGCATCCCTAATGGCTATATAGGGGTGGAATAGTTTGCAGCCCTAATGGCTATATAGGGGAATAGTTTGCAGCCCTAACGGCTACAGGGGGTGAATAGTTTGCAGCCCTAATGGCTACAGGGGGGAGGGGGAATAGTCGGGGTGTCCCCAATGGCTATATAGGGGGTGAATAGTTTGCAGCCCTAATGGCTATATAGGGGGGGGGAATAGTTTGCAGCCCCAATGGCTAGGGGGTGGAATAGTTTGCAGCCCTAATGGCCATATAGGGGTGGAATAGTTTGTAGCCCTAATGGCTATATAGGGGGGAATAGTTTGCAGCCCTAATGGCTATATAGGGGAATAGTTTGCAGCCCCAATGGTTATACAGGGGGTGAACAGTTCTGCAGCCCTAATGGGGGTGGAAGGTATACAGGGGTGGAATAGCCTGTAGCCCTAATGGCTATATAGGGGTGGAATAGTTTGGTGTCTCAATGGCCATATAGGGGGGGTGGAATAGTTTGCAGCCCTAATGGCCATATAGGGGGGTGGAATAGTTTGCAGTCTCCTAATGGCTATATAGGGGGGGAATAGTTTGCCCTAATGGCTATATAGGGGAATAGTTTGCAGCCCCAATGGCTATATAGGGGGTGGGGTGGTTTGCAGCCCCAATGGCTATATAGGGGGTGGAATAGTTTGCAGCCCTAATGGCTATATAGGTGGAATAGTTTGCAGCCCTAATGGCTATATAGGGGGGGGTGGAATAGTTTTAGCCCTAATGGCTATATAGGGGTGGAATAGTTTGCAGCCTAATGGCCATATAGGGGGGTGGAATAGTTTGCAGCCCTAATGGCCATATAGGGGAATAGTTTGCAGCCCTAATGGCTATATGGGGGGTGGAATAGTTTGCAGCCCTAATGGCTATATGGGGGGATAGTTTGCAAGCTTCCTAATGGCTATATATATAGGGGGTGGAATAGTTTGCAGCCCCAATGGCTATATAGGGGATAGTTTGCAGCCCTAATGGCTATATAGGGGGTGGAATAGTTTGCAGCCCTAATGGCTATATAGGGGGGTGGAATAGTTTGCAGCCCTAATGGCTATATGGGGGGGGGATAGTTGCAGCCCTAATGGCTATATAGGGGGTGGAATAGTTTGCAGCCTAATGGCTATATAGGGGTGGAATAGTTTGCAGCCCTAATGGCTATATAGGGGGACCGTTTGCAGCCCTAATGGCTATATAGGGGGGAAGGAATAGTTTACAGCCCTAATGGCTATATAGGGGGGGGAACCGTTTGCAGCCCTAATGGCTATATAGGGGGGAGGAATAGTTTGCAGCCCTAATGGCTATATAGGGGGTGGGAATAGTTTGCAGCCCTAATGGCTATATAGGGGTGGAATAGTTTGCAGCCCTAATGGCTATATAGGTCTAGTGTGTAGTCTAAATAGAGGTGAGTTTCGACAGAAACCACACACACTGGGTCTAACGATCATCAAGATTCAAATTGATCGACACAATTAAAACCCTTTGTCCTCTCTAAGCACAAAAATATATTGATGTTAATCGTACAAATAGAGTTATTCTTAACCAATGTGTCACGTTCTGACCTTTATTTCCTTTGTTTTGTATTTATTTAGTATGGTCAGGGCGTGAGTTGGGGTGGGCAGTCTATGGTTGTTTTTCTATGTTTTGGGGTATTTCTATGCTTTTCGGCCTATCCTTCTATGGTTCTCAATCAGAGGCAGGTGTCATTAGTTGTCTCTGATTGAGAATCATACAGGTAGCCTACCAGGTTTCACTGTGTGTTTGTGGGTGATTGTCTATGTTGATGGCTTGTTTCAGCGCAGCTCACATTAACCGCCACGGTTGTTATTTCGTTTACTGTTTTTGTATAGTGGTCCAGTGTTCAGTTCTTTAATTAAACATTCAACATGAACACATATCACGCACGGTGACATATTGGTCCTCCGATCCTTCGCCTCTCCTCTTCAGATGAAGAGGAGGACGACCGTGACAGAATCACCCACCAACCAAGGTCCGAGCGGGCGTGGTAACAGACAGCGACAGCAGCAGCAGCAGCAACAACAGCGGCCAGCATCACAGGACTCCTGGACATGGGAGGAGATACTGAACGGAGAGGGACCCTGGGCACAGGCTGGGGAATATCGCCGCCCCAAAGCAGAGCTGGAGGCAGCGAAAGCTGAGCCGGCGGCGATATGAGGAGGCAGCACGGCAGCGCAACAGGTACGAGAGGCAGCCCCAAAATGTTTTGGGGGCAGGCGAGGTGTGGTACTAAGCCAGGTAGCAGACCTGAGCTCACTCCTCGTGCTTATGATAAGCAGCGCATTACTGGTCAGGCACCGTGTTATGCGGTTAAGCGCACGGTGTCGCCAGTACGTACCAGTGCCTATAGGGCAGCCCCCCTAAAGTGCCATGCGAGTGTGGGCATGTTTTGAGCCAGGGCGTATGGTGCCTGCTCAGCGGGTCTGGTCTCGCCTGTAATCATACAGTTTTGGTCCAGGGTATCCTGCGCCGGCTCTGCGTGCTGCTGTCTCCGGGCGCTGGGAGGGTGCAGTGCGTCCTCTGCCTGCGCTCTGCTCGTGCCGGGCAAATGTGGGAGTGGAGCCTAAGGGAGAGGTGCGTGTAGTGAGCACTAGATCTCCCGTGCTTACCCACAGCCCGGTTCAACCTGTGCCTGCAATCTGGAGGGTCCGGGCTAGAGTAGGTGTCCAGCCTGGGGAAGTGGTGCCAAGGCTGCGCACCAGGCTCCAGTGCTCCCCCACAGCCCGGTCCTTCAGGCTCCTCCTAACACCAAGCCTCCTGAAGGTCTCCCCAGCCTGGTGGTTCCTGTGGCAGCCCCACGCACCAGGCTGTCTCTCTGTCTCCTCCCTGCAGGTGGTCCTGTGTCCGGCGCCGCTGCCGGGAGTCTCCCCGCCTGTCCGGCGCCGCTGCTGGAGTCTGAGGTGCCAGAGCCCCTCAGCCCAGAGCCCCTCAGCCCAGAGGCGCCAGAGCCCCTCAGCCCAGAGGCGCCAGAGCCCTGCCCTCTGTCCCGAGCCCTGCCCCTCTGTCCCGAGCCCCTGCCCCTCTGTCCCGAGCCCCTGCCCCCTCTGTCCCGAGCCCCTGCCCTCTGTCCCGAGCCCCTGCCCTCTGTCCCGAGCCCTGCCCCTCTGTCCCGAGCCCCTGCCCCTCTGTCCCGAGCCCCTGCCCCTCTGTCCAGAGCTTCTGCCCCTCTGTCCAGAGCCCCTGCCCCTCTGTCCAGAGCTTCTGCCCCTCTGTCCAGAGCCCCTGCCCCTCTGTCCAGAGCTACTGCCCCTCTGTCCAGAGCTTCTACCCCTCTGTCCAGAGCTTCTGCCCCTCTGTCCAGAGCTTCTGCCCCTCTGTCCAGAGCCCCTGCCCCTCTGTCCAAAGCTTCTGCCCCTCTGTCCAGAGCTTCTGCCCCTCTGTCCAGAGCTTCTGCCCCTCTGTCCAGAGCTTCTGCCCCTCTGTCCAGAGCCCCTGCCCCTCTGTCCAGAGCCCCTGCCCCTCTGTCCAGAGCCCCTGCCCCTCTGTCCAGAGCCCCTGCCCCTCTGTCCCGAGCCCCTGCCCCTCTGTCCCGAGCTTCTGCCCCTCTGTCCCGAGCTTCTGCCCCTCTGTCCCGAGCTTCTGCCCCTCTGTCCCGAGCTTCTGCCCCTCTGTCCCGAGCTTCTGCCCCTCTGTCCCGAGCCCCTGCCCCTCTGTCCCAGGAGCCCTGCCCCTCTGTCCAGAGCCCCTGCCCCTCTGTCCAGAGCCCCTGCCCCTCTGTCCAGAGCCCCTGCCCCTCTGTCCAGAGCCCCTGCCCCTCTGTCCAGAGCCCCTGCCCCTCTGTCCAGAGCCCCTGCCCCTCTGTCCAGAGCCCCTGCCCCTCTGTCCAGAGCTTCTGCCCCTCTGTCCAGAGCTTCTGCCCCTCTGTCCAGAGCTTCCGCCCCTCTGTCCCGAGCTGCCCCTCTGTCCAGTGGGGTCATTGAGAGGGGTGGCCAAGGTTAGAAAGCCACGGAGGCGGGCAATAAAGCGGACTAACACAATGGTGAAGTGGGGTCGGCGTCCCGCGCCAGAGCCGCCATCGCGGACAGACGCCCACCCAGACCCTCCCCCTATAGGTCAAGGTTTTGCGGCCGGAGTCCGCACCTTTGGGGGGGTACTGTCACGTTCTGACCTTAATTTCCTTTGTTTTGTATTTATTTAGTATGGTCAGGGCGTGAGTTGGGTGGGCAGTCTATGTTTGTTTTTCTATGATTTGGGTATTTCTATGTTTCGGCCTAGTATGGTTCTCAATCAGAGGCAGGTGTCATTAGTTGTCTCTGATTGAGAATCATACTTAGGTAGCCTGGGTTGCACTGTTTGTTTGTGGGTGATTGTCTATGTTGATGGCTTGTTTCAGCGCAGCTCACATTAGCGCTACGGTTGTTATTTCGTTTACTGTTTTTGTATAGTAGTTCAGTGTTCAGTTCTTTAATTAAACATTCAACATGAACACATATCACGCTGCATATTGGTCCTCCGATCCTTCTCGCCTCTCCTCTTCAGATGAAGAGGAGGACGACCGTGACAGAATGAAAACATTGAATATCATTTAAAGGGCATCTTACCAGCAGTATCCCGCGACAACTTTAGGCTCTGGTCTAAAGTAGTGCACTATATAGGGAATAGGGTGCCATAGGGCTCTGGTCTAAAGTAGTGCACTATATAGGGAATAGGGTGCCATAGGGCTCTGGTCTAAAGTAGTGCACTATAGGGAATAGGGTGCCATAGGGCTCTGGTCTAAAGTAGTGCACTATATAGGGAATAGGGTGCCATAGGGCTCTGGTCAGAAGTAGTGCACTATATAGGGAATAGGGTGCCATAGGGCTCTGGTCAGAAGTAGTGCACTATATAGGGAATAGGGTGTCATAGGGCTCTGGTCAGAAGTAGTGCACTATATAGGGAAT
>NW_027037445.1:0-5000 GCF_034236695.1 Oncorhynchus nerka
TGAGCCTGCTAATCTGTAACTAAACACACACACTGAGCCTGCTAATCTTGTAACTACACAAACAAACACTGAACCTAATCTGTAACTACACACACCCACACTGAACCTGCACCACACAAACAAACACTGAACCTGCTAATCTAACTACACACACTGAACCTGCTAATCTGTAACTACACGCACCCACACTGAACCTGCTAATCTGTAACTACACACACACTGGGAACCTAATAATCTGTACCTAACACACACTCACACACAAGCCTTCAACCAGGAGACTATATCAGAAAAAGGTTAGGCTCTCTCTCTCTCTCTCTCTCTCTCGCTCTCTAACTCTGTCTCTCTCTCTTTCTCTCTCTCTACCTCTGTCTCTCTCTCTCTCTCTCTAACTCTCTCTCTTTCTCTCTCTAACTCTCTCTCTAACTCTGTCTCTCTCTCTCGCTCTCTCTCTCTGTCTCTATCTCTCTCTCCACTATCTCTCTCTCCCCTCTGTCTCTCTCTCTCTCCCTCTGTCTCTCTCTCTCTCTCTCTCTCTCCCTCTCCCTCTCTCTCTCTGTCTCTCTCTCTGTCTCTATCTCTCTCTCTCTCTCTCTCTCTCTCTCTCTCTAACTCTCCCTCTCTCTCTCATCTCTCTCACTCTCTCAATTCAATTCAAGGGGCTTAATTGCCATGGGAAACGTGTTAACATTGCCAAAGCAAGTGAGGTAGATAATATACAAAAGTGAAATAAACAATAAAATGAACAGTGAACATTACACATACAGAAGTTTCAAAACAATAAAGACATTACAAATGTCATATTATATATATCTAAACAGTGTTTTAACAATGTACAAATGGTTAAAGTACAAGGGAAAATAAATACATAAATATGGGTTGTATTTACAATGGTGTTTGTTCTTCACTGGTTGCCCTTTCTTGTGGCAACAGGTCACACATCTTGCTGCTGTGATGGCACACTGTGTAATTTCACCCAGTAGATATGGGAGTTTATCAAAATTGGATTTGTTTTCGAATTCTTTTTGTGGATCTGTGTAATCTGAGGGAAATATGTCTCTCTAATATGGTCATAAATTGGGCAGGAGGTTAGGAAGTGCAGCTCAGTTTCCAACTCATTTGTGGGCAGTGAGCACATAGCCTGTCTCTCTGAGAGCCATGTCTGCCTACGGCGGCCTTTCTAAATAGCAAGGCTATGCTCACTGAGTCTGTACATTGTCAAAGCTTTCCTTAAGTTTGGGTCAGTCACAGTGGTCAGGTATTCTGCCACTGTGTACTCTGTTAGGGGCCAAAAAGCATTCTAGTTTGCTCTGTTTTTTTGTAAATTCTAGCAATGTGTCAATAATTATTTTTTGTTTTTCTCATGAAAAGCCATCACTTACAGAGAGATGAACCTGCAGAAGAGTCCCCTAAGCAAGATGGTCCTGAGGCTCTGTTCACAAACACAAACACACCCCACAGAGCCCCAGGACCAGCTTGCTTAGGGACTCTTCTCCAGGTTCATCTCTGTAGGTGATGTCTTTGTTATGGAAAGTTTGGGAATCGCCTCTCATTCGTTGGTTGTCGAATTTAACGGCTCTTTTCTGGATTTTGATAATTAGTGGGTATCGTGCCTAATTCTGCTCTGCATGCATTATTTGGTGTTCTACGTTGTACACAGAGGGATATTTTTGCAGAATTCTGCATGCAGAGTCTCAATTTGGTGTTTGTCCCATTTTGTGAAGTCTTGGTTGGTGAGCGGACCCCAGGCCTCACAACCATAAAGGGCAATGGGCTCAAGTGACTGATTCAAGTATTTTTAGCCAGATCCTAATTGGTATGTTGAAATGTATGTTCCTTTTGATGGCAAAGAATGCCCTTCTTGCCTTGTCTCTCAGATCGTTCACAGCTTTTGTGGAAGTTACCTGTGGCACTGATGTTTAGGCTAAGGTATGTATAGTTTGAGGGCTCTAGGGCAACAGTGTCTAGACGGAATATGTATTTGTGGTCCTGGCGACTGGACCTTTTTTGGAACACCATTATTTTGGTCTTACTGAGATTTACTGTCAGGGCCCAGGTCTGATAGAATCTGTGCATAAGATCTAGGTGCTGCTGTAGGCCTCCTTGACTGGTGACAGAAGCACCAGATCATCAGCAAACAGGAGACATTTGACTTTCGGATTCTAGTAGGGTGAGGCCGGGTGCTGCAGACTTTCTAGTGCCCGCGCCAATTCGTTGATGTATATGTTGAAGAGGGTGGGGCTTGCTGCATCCTGTCTCACCCCACAACCCTGTGTGAAGAAATGTGTGTGTTTTTGCCAATTTTAACCGCACACTTGTTGTTTGTGTACATGGATTTTATAATGTCGTGTTTTACCCCAACACCACTTTCCATCAATTTGTATATCAGACCCACTCATGCCAGATTGAGTCGAATGCTTTTTGAAATCAACAAAGCATGAGAAGACTTTGCCTTTGTTTTGGTTTGTTTGGTTGTCAATTAGGGTGTGCAGGTGAATACATGGTCTGTTGTACGGTAATTTGGTAAAAGCCAATTTAAAATTTGCTCAGTACATTGTTTTCATTGAGGAAATGTACGAGTCTGCTGTTAATGATAATGCTGAGGATTTTCTCAAGGTTACTGTTGACGCATATTCCACGGAAGTTATTGGGGTCAAATGTGTCTGTGTCTCTGTGTCTCTCTCTCTGTGTCTCTCTCTTTCTCTGTGTCTGTGTCCTGTGTCTCTCTCTCTCTCTGTGTGCGCCTGTGTCTCTCTCTGTGTGTCTCTCTCTGTGTCTCTCTCTCTGTGTCTCTCTCTGTGTCTCTCTCTGTGTGCGTCTGATTCTCTCTCTGTGTCTCTCTCTCTGATTCTCTCTCTCTGTGTCTCTCTCTCTTTCTCTCTCTCTCTCGGAAGTGGTAAAAAAATGAGCTCTCAGGTCTTTAAACCTCTCTCTCTCGGAAGTGGTAAAAAATGAGCACAGTATCAGGTCATTTAAACCAGAGTAAATAACACCATGTCAGAGTCAGACACTGCCACACACACACACACACACACACACACACACACACACACACGCACACGCACGCACACACGCACACACCTACACGCAGACACACGCACGTATGTAGACACTCACACTCTACCGCTTTACAACCTGCCACTCTCGCACTCACACACACGCACACACACTTCACACACACACACACACGCACACACACACACACACGGACGCACACGCACGCCCCCACACACACACACACACACACACACACACACACACACACACACACACACACACACACACACACACACACACACTGAGTGAGCCCCTGCTACTTTGTGTTCTACAGTCTGTGAGGCGAAGATAAGGAAAGGGACAGGCAGTGTGTGTGTGTGTGTGTCCATCTCTCCTGCTTGGGTTGCATGGTGCATCGTCATGTCCTCCTTAGTTGAGACATCCATTGACTGATCATGGGCAGTAAAGTGCATTGTGCCTACAAATGAATGATGCCTTGATTGACTTGACTCCGACGTGTAAGTACTGGACTGGAACAAAACCATGCAGATACACTTCTCGGTACGGTGTCTAAAATTCAACCTCTGACCTTTCCACTAACGCACTGCAGGTCACCTTGTCTTTCATTTCTGTAACGTCATGTTCTCTGAGAGAGACAGAGATAAAGAGGACCCACGTCTATTCTCTTCTCTTCGCTCTTAGGTTCTCTGGTGGTTTAACTTGGCGTACCCATCCCGCTAGCGGGATCATTTTCATCAACATCCGCTGAATTGCAGCACACCAAATTCCAATTAAATTATTACAAATATTTAATTTTCATGAAATCACCAGTGCAACATAGCAAAACACAGTTTAGCTTGTTGTTAATCCACCTGGCGTGTCAGATAATAAAAAAAAAATATTTACAGCGAAAGCAAACCGTTTATGTGAGGACATCTCTCTCAGCAGACAAAACATTACAAACAGCTAGCAGCAAAGTAGATTGGTCACGAAAGTCAGAAAAGCAATAAAATGAATTGCTTACCTTTGATGATCTTCGGATGTTTGCACTCACGACACTCCCAATAAATGTTACTTTTGTTCCATAAAGATTCAGAAACATTCAGAAATCCACAGGCTTGAGCGGTCACGACAGGGCAGGCGAAAATTGCAAATAGTATCCGTAAAGTTCGTCGAAACATGTCAAACGGTTTTTATAATCAATCCTTAGGTTGTTTTTCCAATAAATAATCGATAATATTTCAATCGGACCGTAGCTTTTTCAATAGAGAGAGAGAGAAAAATTCTGCTCCAAAACTCTGCTGGCACCCAGCTATCCACTGACGCGATGTGATTATTCTGCTCATTTTCAGAATAAAAGCCCGAAACCATGTCTAAAGTCTGTTTACACCATGTGGAAGCCATAGGAAAAGGAATCTGGCTGATATCCCTTTAAATGGAGGGAATGTATTCAATGGAACAGGAAGCTTTCAAAATAAGAGGCACTTCCTAGTTGGATTTTCCTCAGGTTTTCGCCTGCAACATCAGTTATGTTATACAAACAGAACATATTTTGACAGTTTTGGAAACTTTAGAGTATTTTCTATCCTAATCTGACAATTATATGCATATTCTAGCTTCTGGGGCTGAGAAATAGGCAGTTTAATTTGGGTATGTTTTTCGTCCAAACATCAAAATACTGCCCCTACACTCAACAGGTTAAAGTTTTACACAGTGTGTCAAGAAGGACATTTGTAACCTCCCTCTCTTCTCCTCCTAGTCCACATCATCTCCCTCTCCACCTCTCCTACTCTCCCTCTCCATCTCCCCTTCTCTTTCTCTCTCTCATCTCTCGTTATGTCACTTTGTTTATTTCTCTCTCCTTCCACCCTTCTCCCTTCTTCATTCCCTCATCTCTCTCTCCCACCTCTTCTGTGATCTTCCGCTCTCCACCCGCTCTGTCTTCCCTCCCTCTCCTCCTCCTCCTCCCTCTTCCCTCCTCTCCGTCTTCTCCTTCTCCTCCTTCC
>NW_027037445.1:10000-17500 GCF_034236695.1 Oncorhynchus nerka
GTGTGTGTGTTCGTGTGTGTGTGTGTGTGTGTGTGTGTGTGTGTGTGTGTGTGTGTGTGTGTGTGTGTGTGTGTATGTGTGTGTGTACATGCATCTTTTGTAAATGTATCTGCTCTTTCCAAGTAGCAGGTGATTGTTCAGGAGAAGATGTCCTTTGTCCTCTCTGGAAGTGTCTTTACAATGATTAATAATGATATTTAGAAAATACAGGAAATCACGTTTCTACTGCATTGCCCTTTAAATAATGGTTAATAATGAGGGTATTGAGCCAAATGTCAAATTAAATGATAATGCTTTAAAATGGGGCTCCTGAGTGGCACAGCGATCTAAGGCACTTTGTCTCAATTCCAGTCTGTATCACACCTGGCCGTGATTAGAGTCCCACAGGGCTGCGCACCATTGGCCCAGCGTCATCCGGGCTGGGGAGAGGTAGGCCGTCAGTCTGTATCACACCCGGCCGTGGCTGGGAGTCCCACAGGGCTGCACACCACTGGCCCAGCGTCATCCGGGCTGGGAGAGGTAGGCCGTCAGTCTGTATCACACCCGGCCGTGGTTGGGAGTCCCACAGGGCTGCGAACCACTGGCCCAGCTCATCCGGGCTGGGGAGAGGTAGGCCGTCAGACTGTATCACACCCGGCCGTGGTTGGGAGTCCCACAGGGGAGAGGTAGGCCGTCATTCGAAATAATCATTTCTTCTTGACTGACATGTTAAACAAAGGTTCAATAAAAACATACAAACTGGTCTTCTGGCACAGTTACATCTCTAATTTAACAAGGACTAGTTACTAATTTAACAAGGACTAGTTACATTTCTCTAATTTAACAAGGACTAGTTACATCTCTTTAATTTAACAAGGACTAGTTACATCTCTCTAATTTAACAAGGACTAGTTACATCTCTCTAATTTAACAAGGACTAGTTACATCTCTCTAATTTAACAAGGACTAGTTACATCTCTCTAATTTAACAAGAACTAGTTACATCTCTTTAATTTAACAATGACTAGTTACATCTCTCTAATCTCTTTAATTTAACAAGGACTAGTTACATCTCTCTAATTTAACAAGGACTAGTTACATCTCTCTAATTTAACAAGGACTAGTTACATCTCTTTAATTTAACAAGGACTAGTTACATCTCTCTAATTTAACAAGGACTAGTTACAGCTCAAGCTAATTTAACAAGGACTATTCCTAAACATATTTCTAATTTAACAAGGACTAGTTACATCTCTCTAATTTAACAAGGACTAGTTACATCTCTCTAATATTTGTCACGAAACCTTGGTCTTAGCATATTTTGTGTTTTCTTTATTTATTTGGTCAGATGACAGGGTGTGACATGGGCTTATTTTGTTTTTTCAATAATATGCTTTTAGTAGGAATTGGGATTGTGGCTGAGTAGGTTTGTCAGGAAAGTCTATGGTTGCGACAGATAACGGTTCTTAACAATAAAAGGTGATTATACATTTCTCTGATTGGGAACACTTCTTTTAAGGCAGCCATATTCATTTAGTTTTTAACGTACAGACATTGTTCCTGTCTACTTGTTAGTTGTCACCAGATAGGCTGTATAGGTTTTCCACAGAAACCTCAAAATAAGTTTTTAAATTATTCCTTTTTGATGTTCTTCATTAAACAAGTTTTATCATATACTAACTGCTTATTGCACCAAAAACGCTGCACTTTGGTCCGATGCTCTCTTCACGGAAGAAAACTTTGGTCCAATTGGTACGTATTATATGTGGATGAAACTGGTCAAACGATGTCAAAATCGATTTATGCTTTGTTAGCATTAGAACAAAGGACAGCGTAACAGACAAATGGCTTTTGTTGTGGAAAAGTGTTCCCAAATGTCTGGGGTAGAGTGCCCGGTTTTGAGAGGGACTACGTGGAATTATTACAAAGGTGCAGGGCTCGTGCGATTCTCACAATTTCAATCAGCAGACACTGTGATAGAAACTGTTCCTGATCTCTGATTGGGAGGGTATTTAGACGCAGCCATTTTCTATTGTTGACAGAGTGTTTGGGAGAATTGCTTCCTGAGAGTTCTAATTTACATACAGAGGACTGTTTAAACGGTTTTTTCACATTTCATTAGCGTTTTTAGTTTCAATAATAATTTTTTATGCATTATTAGCAATTTTGGGAAAATCATTTTCAGTTTACTTTGGGCACGACTTTCTTCTTAGAGCCCTAGGCTTAAATTTAACAAGGACTAGTTACATCTCTCTAATTTAACAAGGACTAGTTACATCTCTCTAATTTAACAAGGACTAGTTACATCTCTCTAATTTAACAAGGACTAGTTACATCTCTCTAATTTAACAAGGACTAGTTACATCTCTAATTTAACAAGGACTAGTTACATCTCTTTAATTTAACAAGGACTAGTTACATCTCTTTAATTTAACAAGGGCTAGTTACATCTCTCTAATTTAACAAGGACTAGTTACATCTCTTTAATTTAACAAGGACTAGTTACATCTCTCTAATTTAACAAGGACTAGTTACATCTCTCTAATTTAACAAGGACTAGTTACATCTCTTTAATTTAACAAGGACTAGTTACATCTCTCTAATTTAACAAGGACTAGTTACATCTCTTTAATTTAACAAGGACTAGTTACATCTCTCTAATTTAACAAGGACTAGTTACATCTCTCTAATTTAACAAGGACTAGTTACATCTCTCTAATTTAACAAGGACTAGTTACATCTCTCTAATTTAACAAGGACTAGTTACATCTCTTTAATTTAACAAGGACTAGTTACATCTCTCTAATTTAACAAGGACTAGTTACATCTCTTTAATTTAACAAGGACTAGTTATATCTCTCTAATTTAACAAGGACTAGTTACATCTCTAATTTAACAAGGACTAGTTACATCTCTCTAATTTAACAAGGACTAGTTACATCTCTCTAATTTAACAAGGACTAGTTACATCTCTCTAATTTTTAACCTTGGTCTTAGTATTTTGTGTTTTCTTTAATTTGGTCAAGGACCAGGGTGTGACATGGGCTCTCTGTTTTTAACAAGGACTAGAATTAGGATTGTCTCATTTAACAAGGACTAGTTGCATCTCTGCGAATCTTAATCAGAGGCAGGTGATTACATCTCTAATTTAACAAGGATTTAGCAGCCATATTCTTAGTGTTTTGTGGTTGATTGTTCCTGTCTTTGTGTTTAACAAGGATACTGTTTAGGTTTTTTCACATTTCATTATTTAACAAGTTTCTTTATGTATACTTTTTTCTTCATTAAAATATTGAAATCATCACGCTGCATTTTGGTCCAACTCTCCTTTAACAAGGACTAGTTACATCTCTTTAATTTAACAAGGACTAGTTACTACTCTCTAATTTAACAAGGACTAGTTAAATCTCTCTAATTTAACAAGGACTAGTTACATCTCTCTAATTTAACAAGGACTAGTTACATCTCTCTAATTTAACAAGGACTAGTTACATCTCTTTAATTTAACAAGGACTAGTTACATCTCTCTAATTTAACAAGGACTAGTTACATCTCTCTAATTTAACAAGGACTAATCTATTGATCAATGACGGTCATTTGTTTTGACTTAATGTACAAATAAGATATTACTTAACCAAAGTTTAAATACAACCCACCACAGTATTGCCATTTGCTGACGACATTTCTTCTGCATCGGTAAAGTAAGAGTTAAATGAGGATCTAATTCCTGAATAAGACTGGTCGTGGGTGAAAGGATAGTGCTTTAACATTCTCCCTGTAGGTCCTGGACTCTGTCTGTGGGATGGTAAAGTAGTATTTAAACCGTTAACTATGGTACCTGTCATTCCTTATTCTACATGCCCCTAGTGATCAGAACAAACAATGAAAAGCCCATTAGACTTGTTCTGGGGGCATTATGACAGAGAATAGATCTAGGAGTAAATAGAACTCTAAGTAGAAGGTGAATTCTAGGATTTGGTTTGGAGCTCCGCTGTTCTGAGAATGTTAGTGTAAAGCAGAAAGTAAAGAGCCATGGATTAACGTTGCCTTCAAACTCTCCTCTGGAAATTCAAACTGAGAGAATAACCACATGACAACCCTCCCAGGTCACATTTCCAAGTGGGAAAGATAGAGATAATTTTTTAGACCTAAGTTTACAACTTGTGATGTTTCATCAATGATATTTCTCCTTTTTTTACCCAAACGATCATGAAGTAAATACCTTTTGAGACTTAAAAATGTGTATAATGTAGCCAATGGGATCGGATTGTCAACATTAAGCAAGCTAGCTAACTTTATCAATAGCAATGTTATCAAGCTCATTTAGCTAGCTAAAATCTCTTGGTTCAAGATCCCTCCCCACCTCCATCTCCCCCCCCCCCCTCTCTCTCTCTCTCTTTCTCTCTCTCAATTTTAATTCAATTCAATTCAAGGGCTTTATTGGCATGGGAAACATGTGTTAACATTGCCAAAGCAAGTCCCCTCAACATACAAAGTGAATATATAAAGTGAAAAACAACAAAAATTAACAGTAAACATTACACATACAGAAGTTTCAAAACAGTAAAGACATTACAAATGTCATATTATATATATATATTACAATGTCTTTCAAATAGTTAAAGGACACAAGATAAAATGAATAAGCATAAATATGGGTTGTATTTACAATGGTGTTTGTTCTTCACTGGTCTCTCTTTCTCCTGGCAACAGGTCACAAATATTGCTGCTGTGATCTCACTCTCTGGAATCTCTCTCCTTCAAAAGATATGGGAGTTTTTCAAAATTCTCTTTGTTTTCTTCTTTGTGGATCTCTGTAATCTCGGGAAATATGTCTCTCTAATATGGTCATACATTTCAGGAGGTTAGAAAGTGCAGCTCAGTTTCCACTTTTTCTCTCCTGAGCACATAGCCTGTCTTCTCTTGAGAGCCTCCCTCTCCCTCTCTCTCTGCTCTTTCTCTCTCTAGCAAGGCTATGCTCACTGAGTCTGTACATAGTCAAAGCTTTCCTTCTTTTTCTCACAGTGGTCAGGTATTCTCCTCCCTCTGTACTCTCTGTGTCCAAATAGCATTCTAGTTTGCTCTGTTTTTTTGTTAATTCTTTCCAATGTGTTAAGTAATTATCTTTTTGTTTTCTCATGATTTGGTTGGGTCTAATTGTGCTGTTGTCCTGGGGCTCTGTAGGGTGTCTTCTGTGTTCTCTCTCCCTCAGGACCAGCTTCTTAGGGACTCTTCTCCAGGTTCATCTCTCTAGGTGATGGCTTTGTTCTCTCCTCTCTTTCTCTCTCCTTTTAGGTGGTTCTAGCTCTCTCTCTTTTCTGGATTTTTGATAATTCCCTCTCCCCTAATTCTCTCTGCATGCATTATTTGGTGTTTTACCTCCCTCTACACTGAGGATATTTTTGCTTCTCTCCCCAGAGTCTCAATTTGGTGTTTGTCCCTTTTGTGAAGTCTTCTCTGGTCGGACCCCAGACTCTCACAACCATAAAGGGCAATGGGCTCTCTCCCTGATTCAAGTATTTTTCCAAATCCTAATTGGTATGTTGAAATTTATGTCTTTCTCTTTGATGGCATAGAATCCCTTCTTGCCTTGTCTCTCAGATCGTTCCAGCTTTGTGGAAGTTACCTGTGGCGCTGATGTTTCAGCCAAGGTATGTATAGTTTTTGTGTGCTCTCAACAAATCTCTCTCTCTCTCTCTCTCTCTCTCTCTCTCTCTCTCTCTCTCTTCCTCCCTCCCTCCCTCCCACCCCCTCCCCCCTCCCTCCCTCCCTCTCCCTCTCTCTCTCTCTCTCTACCCCCCCTCTCTCTCACATATCTTTCTCTCTCTCTCTCTCTCTCTCTCTCTCTCTCTCTCTCTCTCTCTCCCTCCCTCCCCCTCCCCTCCTCTCTCTCTCTCTCTCTCTCCCTCCGTCTATTTCCAACATGTTAATTATACACCTACATCGTTCAGGAGACATTCCAATTTGTGTTCATCATCGTTCAAACGCATCATCATTATCTCAAAACAACAACCAAAGAAAAACTACTTTGCAGAATCAGCCGTCGCTGTCGTGCAGAATGAACGTCTAAATTATCCAACCAAACACCAACAACGAGAGCAGTGTTCACTCATGTGTTTCTCCATTGTTTCATGTTAATTCCTTGTTTTTCTCAAAATAAGCCAGTGATTCTGACAAAACACCTTCGTTTAGAAAACCAATATATCCTCAGGGAGATATGTTCTTTAAAGGGGCATTCTGGGAGTTGTACGTCCATGTTTTGTCTTGTTTTAAATGAATGGTGTCTAGCCATTGGTGATTGAAGAATATAACACCATCCCTCATCTGTTTACAAAAAACAAGTGGCAGGTTGACAGTTATTTTAATTTTATTCTCAGATTGTCCCTTTAACGGTTAAACAGAGAAAGAGATGTGTTTTAAGACATTTGGTTTGATTGGAGAGTGAAGTGACCTCCATCTACCATTCACAGCATGACGTAGACTACATGGGCAAGAAGAACGCCTGTGTGAGTGTGTGTGTGTGTGTGTGTGTGTGTGTGTGTGTGTGTGTGTGTGTGTGTGTGTGTGTGTGTGTGTGTGTGTGTGTGTGTGTGTATCAGTACACCAAAACACATCAATACATCAAGACACATCAGTACACATCAAGACATCAATACACATCAAGACATCAATACACATCAATACATCAAGACATCAATACACATCAAGACATCAATACATCAATACACATCAATACACATCAAGACATCAATACACATCAAGACATCAATACACATCAATACATCAAGACATCAATACACATCAATACATCAATACACATCAATACATCAATACACATCACATCAATACACATCAATAACATCAATACATCAATCAATACACATCAAGACATCAATACATCACATCAATCAATACATCAAACATCACATCAATACATCCAAACATCAATACAACATCAATCAATAACACACATCAATACACATCAAAAACACATCAAGACACATCAATACATCAATACACATCAATACATCAATACATCAAAACACAGCAATACATCAATACACAGCAATACATCAATACACAGCAATACATCAATACATCAATACATCAATACATCAATACATCAATACATCAAAACACAGCAATACATCAATACATCAAAACATCAATACACATCAATACATCAATACACATCAATACATCAATACATCAATACATCAATACACATCAATACATCAATACACATCAATACATCAAGACAATACATCAATACATCAATACATCAATACACATCAATACATCAATACACATCAATACATCAATACACATCAATACATCAAGACATCAATACACATCAAGACATCAATACACATCAATACATCAAGACATCAATACACATCAATACATCAATACACATCAAGACATCAATACATCAATACATCAATACATCAATACATCAAGACATCAATACACATCAAGACATCAATACACATCAATACATCAATACACATCAATACATCA
>NW_027037446.1:0-19592 GCF_034236695.1 Oncorhynchus nerka
GGTAGGTTAACAGACAGCCAGACAGTGGGTAGGTCAACAGACAGCCAGACAGTGGGTAGGTTAACAGACAGTCAGGCAGTAGGTAGGTCAACAGACAGCCAGACAGTGGGTATGTTAACAGACAGTCAGACAGCCAGACAGTGGGTATGTTAACAGACAGCCAGACAGTGGGTAGGTTAACAGACAGCCAGACAGCGGGTAGGTTAACAGACAGCCAGACAGTAGGTAGGTTAACAGACAGCCAGACAGTGGGTAGGTTAACAGACAGCCAGACAGTGGGTAGGTTAACAGACAGCCAGACAGTGGGTAGGTTAACAGACAGCCAGACAGCCAGACAGTGGGTAGGTTAACAGACAGCCAGACAGTGGGTAGGTTAACAGACAGCCAGACAGTGGGTAGGATAACAGACAGCCAGACAGTGGGTAGGTTAACAGACAGCCAGACAGTGGGTAGGTTAACAGACAGCCAGACAGTGGGTAGGTTAACAGACAGCCAGACAGTGGGTAGGTTAACAGACAGCCAGACAGTGGGTAGGTTAACAGACAGCCAGACAGTGGGTAGGTTAACAGACAGCCAGACAGCCAGACAGTGGGTAGGTTAACAGACAGCCAGACAGTGGGTAGGTTAACAGACAGCCAGATAGCCAGACAGTGGGTAGGTCAACAGACAGCCAGACAGCCAGACAGCCAGACAATGGGTAGGTTAACAGACAGCCAGACAGTGGGTAGGTCAACAGACAGCCAGACAGCCAGACAGCCAGACAGTGGGTAGGATAACAGACAGACAGACAGTGGGTAGGTTAACAGACAGCCAGACAGCCAGACAGTGGGTAGGTTAACAGACAGCCAGACAGTGGGTAGGTTAACAGACAGCCAGACAGTGGGTAGGTTAACAGACAGCCAGACAGCCAGACAGTGGGTAGGTTAACAGACAGCCAGACAGTGGGTAGGTTAACAGACAGCCAGACAGTAGGTAGGTTAACAGACAGCCAGACAGTAGGTAGGTTAACAGACAGCCAGACAGTAGGTAGGTTAACAGACAGCCAGACAGTGGGTAGGTTAACAGACAGCCACACAGTGGGTAGGTTAACAGACAGCCAGACAGTAGGTAGGTTAACAGACAGCCAGGCAGTAGGTAGGTCAACAGACAGCCAGACAGTGGGTATGTTAACAGACAGTCAGACAGCCAGACAGTGGGTAGGTTAACAGACAGCCAGACAGTGGGTAGGTTAACAGACAGCCAGACAGTGGGTAGGTTAACAGACAGCCAGACAGTGGGTAGGTTAACAGACAGCCAGACAGTGGGTAGGTTAACAGACAGCCAGACAGTGGGTAGGTCAACAGACAGCCAGACAGTGGGTAGGTCAACAGACAGCCAGACAGTGGGTAGGTTAACAGACAGCCAGACAGCCAGACAGTGGGTAGGTTAACAGACAGCCAGACAGTGGGTAGGTTAACAGACAGCCAGACAGTGGGTAGGTTAACAGACAGCCAGACAGTGGGTAGGTTAACAGACAGTCAGACAGTGGGTAGGTTAACAGACAGTCAGACGGCCAGACAGTGGGTAGGTCAACAGACAGCCAGACAGTGGGTAGGTTAACAGACAGTCAGACAGCCAGACAGTGGGTAGGTTAACAGACAGCCAGACAGTGGGTAGGTTAACAGACAGCCAGACAGTCAGACAGTGGGTAGGTTAACAGACAGCCAGACAGCCAGACAGTGGGTAGGTTAACAGACAGCCAGACAGCCAGACAGTGGGTAGGTTAGACAGATCAGACGGTGGGTAGGTTAACAGACAGCCAGACAGTGGGTAGGTTAAGCCAGACAGTTCAGACAGTGGTAGGTTAACAGACAGCCAGACAGCCAGACAGTGGGCAGGTTAACAGACAGCCAGACAGTGGGTAGGTTAACAGACAGCCAGACAGTGGGTAGGTTAACAGACAGCCAGACAGCCAGACAGTGGCAGGGTTAACAGACAGCCAGACAGTGGGTAGGTTAACAGACAGCCAGACAGCCAGACAGTGTGGGTAGGTTAAATGACAGCCAGACAGCCAGACATTGGGTAGGTTAACAGACAGCCAGACAGTAGGTAGGTTAACAGACAGCCAGAGAGTGGGTAGGTTAACAGACAGCCAGACAGTGGGTAGGTTAACAGACAGCCAGACAGTGGGTAGGTTAACAGACAGTCAGACAGTGGGTAGGTTAACAGACAGCCAGACAAGTCAGACAGTGTGGGTAGGTTAACAGACAGCCAGACAGTAGGTAGGTTAACAGACAGCCAGACAGTGGGTAGGTTAACAGACAGCCAGACAGTCAGACAGGGTAGGTTATCAGACAGCCAGACAGTCAGACAGTGGGTAGGTTAACAGACAGCCAGGGACAGTAGGTAGGTTAACAGACAGCCAGACAGTGGGTAGGTTACCAGGACAGCCAGACAGTGGGTAGGTTAACAGACAGCCGAACAGCCAGACAGGTAGGTTAACAGACAGCCAGACAGTGGGTAGGTTAACAGACAGCCAGACAGTAGGTAGGTTAACAATAGACAGCCAGACAGTAGGAAGGTTAACAGACAGTCAGACAGCCAGACAGTGGGTAGGCTAACAGACAGCCAGACAGTGGGTAGGTTAACAGACAGCCAAACAGTCAGACAGTGGTAGTGGTTAACAGACAGCCAGACAGCCAGACAGTGGGTAGGTTAACAGACACAGCCAGACAGGCCAGACATTGGAGTAGGTTAACAGACAGCCAGACAGCCAGACAGTGGGAAGGTCAACAGACAGCCAGACAGTGGGTAGGTTAACAACAGTCAGACAGCCAGACAGTAGGTAGGTTAACAGATAGCCAGACAGTGGGTAGGTTAACAGACAGCCAGACAGTCAGACAGTGGTGGTTAACAGACAGCCAGACAGCCAGACAGTGGGTAGGTTAACAGACAGCCAGACAGCCAGACAGTGGGTAGGTTAACAGACAGCCAGACTGACCAGACAGTGGGTAGGTTAACAGACAGTCAGACAGTGGGTAGGTTAACAGACAGCCAGACAGCCAGACAGTGGGTAGGCTAACAGACAGCCAGACAGCCAGACAGTGGGTAGGTTAACAGACAGTCAGACAGTGGGTAGGTTAACAGACAGCCAGACAGCCAGACAGTGGGTAGGTTAACAGACAGCCAGACAGTGGGTAGGTTAACAGACAGCCAGACAGTGGGTAGGTTAACAGACAGCCAGACAGCCAGACAGTGGGTAGGTTAACAGACAGCCAGACAGTGGGTAGGTTAACAGGACAGCCAGACAGCCAGACAGTGGGTAGGTTAACAGACAGCCAGACAGCCAGACAGTGGGTAGGTTAACAGACAGCCAGACAGTGGGTAGGTTAACAGACAGCCAGACAGGCAGACAGCCAGACAGTGGGTAGGTTAACAGACAGCCAGACAGCCAGACAGGGTAGGTTAACAGACAGCCAGACAGCCAGAAATAATGGTAGGTTAACAGACAGCCAGACAGTCAGACAGTGGGTAGGTTAACAGACAGCCAGACAGTAGGTAGGTTAACAGACAGCCAGACAGTGGGTAGGTTAACAGACAGCCAGACAGCCAGACAGTGGGTAGGTTAACAGACAGCCAGACAGTCAGACAGTGGGTAGGTTAACAGACAGTCAGACAGTAGGTAGGTTAACAGACAGCCAGACAGGGTAGGTTAACAGACAGCCAGACAGTGGGTAGGTTAACAGACAGCCAGACAGCCAGACAGTGGGTAGGTTAACAGACAGCCAGACAGTGGGTAGGGTTAGTGCCAGACAGTGGGTAGGTTAACAGACAGCCAGACAGTGGGTAGGTTAACAGACAGTCAGACAGCCAGACAGTGGGTAGGCTAACAGACAGCCAGACAGTGGGTAGGTTAACAGACAGCCAGACAGCCAGACAGTGGGTAGGTTAACAGACAGTCAGACAGCCAGACAGTGGGTAGGTTAACAGACAGCCAGACAGCCAGACAGTGGGTAGTTAACAGACAGCCAGACAGCCAGACAGTGGGTAGGTTAACAGACAGCCAGACAGTGGGTAGGTTAACAGACAGCCAGACAGTGGGTAGGTTAACAGACAGCCAGACAGTGGGTAGGGTTAACAGACAGCCAGACAGTCAGACAGTGGGTAGGCAGTTAACAGACAGCCAGACAGTGGGTAGGTTAACAGACAGCCAGACAGTGGGTAGGTTAACAGACAGCCAGACAGCCAGACAGTGGGGTAGGTTAACAGACAGTCAGACAGTGGGTAGGTAACAGACAGCCAGACAGCCAGACAGTGGGTAGGTTAACAGACAGCCAGGCAGTAGGTAGGTTAACAGACAGCCAGACAGTGGGTAGGTTAACAGACAGTCAGACAGCCAGACAGTGGGTAGGTTAACAGACAGCCAGACAGTGGGTAGGTTAACAGACAGCCAGACAGCCAGACGTGGGTAGGTTAACAGACAGCCAGACAGCCAGACAGTGGGTAGGTTAACAGGACAGCCAGACAGTAGGCAGGTTAACAGACAGCCAGAGAGCGGGCAGGCTAACAGACAGCCAAGACACAGGTAACAGACAGCCAGACAGTGGGTAGGTTAACAGGACAGTCAGACAGTGGGGTAGGTTAACAGACAGCGGGCAGACAGACCAGACAGTGGGTAGGTTAACAGACAGCCAGACAGTGGGTAGGTTAACAGGACAGCCAGACCAGACAGTGGGTAAGGTTAACAGACAGTCAGACAGTGGGCAGGTTAACAGACAGCCAGACAGTGGGTAGGTTAACAGACAGCCAGACAGTGGGTAGGTTAACAGACAGCCAGACAGTGGGTAGGTTAACAGACAGCCAGACAGCCAGACAGTGGGTAGGTTAACAGACAGCCAGACAGCCAGACAGTGGGTAGGTTAACAGACAGCCAGACAGCCAGACAGTGGGTAGGTTAACAGACAGCCAGACAGCCAGACAGTGGGTAGGTTAACAGACAGTCAGACAGTGGGTAGGTTAACAGACAGCCAGACAGCCAGACAGTGGGTAGGTTAACAGACAGCCAGACAGTGGGTAGGTTAACAGACAGCCAGACAGTGGGTAGGTTAACAGACAGCCAGACAGCCAGACAGTGGGTAGGTTAACAGACAGCCAGACAGTGGGTAGGTTAACAGACAGCCAGACAGCCAGACAGTGGGTAGGTTAACAGACAGCCAGACAGCCAGACAGTGGGTAGGTTAACAGACAGCCAGACAGTGGGTAGGTTAACAGACAGCCAGAGAGTGGGTAGGTTAACAGACAGCCAGACAGTGGGTAGGTTAACAGACAGCCAGACAGTGGGTAGGTTAACAGACAGCCAGACAGTGGGTAGGTTAACAGACAGCCAGACAGTCAGACAGTGGGTAGGTTAACAGACAGCCAGACAGTGGGTAGGTTAACAGACAGCCAGACAGTCAGACAGTGGGTAGGTTAACAGACAGTCAGACAGTCAGACAGTGGGTAGGTTAACAGACAGCCAGACAGTGGGTAGGTTAACAGACAGCCAGACAGTGGGTAGGTTAACAGACAGCCAGACAGTGGGTAGGTTAACAGACAGCCAGACAGCCAGACAGTGGGTAGGTTAACAGAACAGACAGCCAGACAGTGGGTAGGTTAACAGACAGCCAGACAGTAGGTAGGTTAACAGACAGCCAGACAGTAGGTAGGTTAACAGACAGTCAGACAGCCAGACAGTGGGTAGGTTAACAGACAGCCAGACAGTGGGTAGGTTAACAGACAGCCAGACAGTCAACAGACAGCCAGACAGTGGGTATGTTAACAGACAGTCAGACAGCCAGACAGTGGGTATGTTAACAGACAGCCAGACAGTGGGTAGGTTAAAACAGACAGCCAGACAGTGGGTAGGTTAACAGACAGCCAGACAGTGGGTAGGTTAACAGACAGCCAGACAGTGGGTAGGTTAACAGACAGCAGACAGTGGGTAGGTTAACAGATAGCCAGACAGTGGGGTAGGTTAACAGACAGCCAGACAGCCAGACAGTGGGTAGGTTAACAGACAGCCAGACAGTGGCAGGTTAACAGACAGCCAGACAGTGGGTAGATAACAGTGGGTAGGTTAACAGACAGCCAGACAGCCAGACAGTGGGCAGGTTAACAGACAGCCAGACAGTGGGCAGGTTAACAGACAGCCAGCCAGACAGTGGGTAGGTTAACAGACAGCCAGACAGTGGGTAGGTTAACAGACAGCCAGACAGTGGGTAGGTAACAGACAGCCAGACAGCCAGACAGTGGGTAGGTTAACAGACAGCCAGACAGTGGGTAGGTTAACAGACAGCCAGACAGCCAGACAGTGGGTAGGTTAACAGACAGCCAGACAGCCAGACAGTGTGGGTAGGTTAACAGACAGCCAGACAGTAGGTAGGTTAACAGACAGCCAGACAGTGGGAAGGTTAACAGACAGTCAGACAGCCAGACAGTGGGTAGGCTAACAGACAGCCAGACAGTGGGTAGGTTAACAGACAGCCAGACAGTCAGACAGTGGGTAGGTTAACAGACAGCCAGACACAGACGGGTAGGTTAACAGACAGCCAGACAGCCAGACAGTGGGTAGGTTAACAGACAGCCAGACAGCCAGACAGTGGGTAGGTTAACAGACAGCCAGACAGTGGTAGGATTAACAGAACAGACAGCCAGACAGTGGGTAGGTTAACAGACAGCCAGACAGTGGGTAGGTTACAGCCAGACAGCAGGGTTAACAGACAGTCAGACAGTGGGGTAGGTTAACAGACAGCCAGACAGCCAGACAGTGGGTAGGTTAACAGACAGCCAGACAGCCAGACAGTGGGTAGGTTAACAGACAGCCAGACAGCCAGACAGTGGGTAGGTTAACAGACAGTCAGACAGTGGGTAGGTTAACAGACAGCCAGACAGCCAGACAGTGGGTAGGTTAACAGACAGCCAGACAGTGGGTAGGTTAACAGACAGCCAGACAGTGGGTAGGTTAACAGACAGCCAGACAGCCAGACAGTGGGTAGGTTAACAGACAGCCAGACAGTGGGTAGGTTAACAGACAGCCAGACAGCCAGACAGTGGGTAGGTTAACAGACAGCCAGACAGCCAGACATTGGGTAGGTTAACAGACAGCCAGACAGTAGGTAGGTTAACAGACAGCCAGAGAGTGGGTAGGTTAACAGACAGCCAGACAGTGGGTAGGTTAACAGACAGCCAGACAGTGGGTAGGTTAACAGACAGTCAGACAGTGGGTAGGTTAACAGACAGCCAGACAGTCAGACAGTGGGTAGGTTAACAGACAGCAAGACAGTGGGTAGGTTAACAGACAGCCAGACAGTCAGACAGTGGGTAGGTTAACAGACAGCCAGACAGTCAGACAGTGGGTAGGTTAACAGACAGCCAGACAGTAGGTAGGTTAACAGACAGCCAGACAGTGGGTAGGTTAACAGACAGCCAGACAGTGGGTAGGTTAACAGACAGCCAGACAGCCAGACAGTGGGTAGGTTAACAGACAGCCAGACAGTGGGTAGGTTAACAGACAGCCAGACAGTAGGTAGGTTAACAGACAGCCAGACAGTAGGAAGGTTAACAGACAGTCAGACAGCCAGACAGTGGGTAGGCTAACAGACAGCCAGACAGTGGGTAGGTTAACAGACAGCCAGACAGTCAGACAGTGGGTAGGTTAACAGACAGCCAGACAGCCAGACAGTGGGTAGGTTAACAGACAGCCAGACAGCCAGAGTGGGCAGGTTAACAGACAGCCAGACAGCCAGACAGTGGGTAGGTCAACAGACAGCCAGACAGTGGGTAGGTTAACAGACAGTCAGACAGCCAGACAGTGGGTAGGTTAACAGATAGCCAGACAGTGGGTAGGTTAACAGACAGCCAGACAGTCAGACAGTGGGTAGGTTAACAGACAGCCAGACAGCCAGACAGTGGGTAGGTTAACAGACAGCCAGACAGCCAGACAGTGGGTAGGTTAACAGACAGCCAGACAGCCAGACAGTGGGTAGGTTAACAGACAGTCAGACAGTGGGTAGGTTAACAGACAGCCAGACATCCAGACAGTGGGTAGGTTAACAGACAGCCAGACAGTGGGTAGGTTAACAGACAGCCAGACAGTGGGTAGGTTAACAGACAGCCAGACAGTGGGTAGGTTAACAGACAGCCAGACAGTGGGTAGGTTAACAGACAGCCAGACAGCCAGACAGTGGGTAGGTTAACAGACAGCCAGACAGCCAGACAGTGGGTAGGTTAACAGACAGCCAGGTAGGTGGGTTAACAGACAGCCAGAGAGTGGGTAGGTCAACAGACAGCCAGACAGTGGGTAGGTTAACAGACAGCCAGACAGGTTAACAGACAGTCAGACAGTGGGTAGGTTAACAGACAGCCAGACAGTCAGACAGTGGGTAGGTTAACAGACAGCCAGACAGTGGGTAGGTTAACAGACAGCCAGACAGTTAGACAGTGGGTAGGTTAACAGACAGTCAGACAGTGGGTAGGTTAACAGACAGCCAGACAGTAGGTAGGTTAACAGACAGCCAGACAGTGGGTAGGTTAACAGACAGCCAGACAGTGGGTAGGTTAACAGACAGCCAGACAGCCAGACAGTGGGTAGGTTAACAGACAGCCAGACAGTGGGTAGGTTAACAGACAGTCAGACAGTGGGTAGGTTAACAGACAGCCAGACAGCCAGACAGTGGGTAGGTTAACAGACAGCCAGACAGTGGGTAGGTTAACAGACAGCCAGACAGCCAGACAGTGGGTAGGTTAACAGACAGCCAGACAGCCAGACATTGGGTAGGTTAACAGACAGCCAGACAGTAGGTAGGTTAACAGACAGCCAGAGAGTGGGTAGGTTAACAGACAGCCAGACAGTGGGTAGGTTAACAGACAGCCAGACAGTGGGTAGGTTAACAGACAGTCAGACAGTGGGTAGGTTAACAGACAGCCAGACAGTCAGACAGTGGGTAGGTTAACAGACAGCCAGACAGTAGGTAGGTTAACAGACAGCCAGACAGTGGGTAGGTTAACAGACAGCCAGACAGTCAGACAGTGGGTAGGTTAACAGACAGCCAGACAGTCAGACAGTGGGTAGGTTAACAGACAGCCAGACAGTAGGTAGGTTAACAGACAGCCAGACAGTGGGTAGGTTAACAGACAGCCAGACAGTGGGTAGGTTAACAGACAGCCAGACAGCCAGACAGTGGGTAGGTTAACAGACAGCCAGACAGTGGGTAGGTTAACAGACAGCCAGACAGTAGGTAGGTTAACAGACAGCCAGACAGTAGGAAGGTTAACAGACAGTCAGACAGCCAGACAGTGGGTAGGCTAACAGACAGCCAGACAGTGGGTAGGTTAACAGACAGCCAGACAGTCAGACAGTGGGTAGGTTAACAGACAGCCAGACAGCCAGACAGTGGGTAGGTTAACAGACAGCCAGACAGCCAGACAGTGGGTAGGTTAACAGACAGCCAGACAGCCAGACAGTGGGTAGGTCAACAGACAGCCAGACAGTGGGTAGGTTAACAGACAGTCAGACAGCCAGACAGTGGGTAGGTTAACAGATAGCCAGACAGTGGGTAGGTTAACAGACAGCCAGACAGTCAGACAGTGGGTAGGTTAACAGACAGCCAGACAGCCAGACAGTGGGTAGGTTAACAGACAGCCAGACAGCCAGACAGTGGGTAGGTTAACAGACAGCCAGACAGCCAGACAGTGGGTAGGTTAACAGACAGCCAGACAGCCAGACATTGGGTAGGTTAACAGACAGCCAGACAGTAGGTAGGTTAACAGACAGCCAGAGAGTGGGTAGGTTAACAGACAGCCAGACAGTGGGTAGGTTAACAGACAGCCAGACAGTGGGTAGGTTAACAGACAGTCAGACAGTGGGTAGGTTAACAGACAGCCAGACAGTCAGACAGTGGGTAGGTTAACAGACAGCCAGACAGTAGGTAGGTTAACAGACAGCCAGACAGTGGGTAGGTTAACAGACAGCCAGACAGTCAGACAGTGGGTAGGTTAACAGACAGCCAGACAGTCAGACAGTGGGTAGGTTAACAGACAGCCAGACAGTAGGTAGGTTAACAGACAGCCAGACAGTGGGTAGGTTAACAGACAGCCAGACAGTGGGTAGGTTAACAGACAGCCAGACAGCCAGACAGTGGGTAGGTTAACAGACAGCCAGACAGTGGGTAGGTTAACAGACAGCCAGACAGTAGGTAGGTTAACAGACAGCCAGACAGTAGGTAGGTTAACAGACACAGACAGCCAGACAGTGGGTAGGTTAACAGACAGCCAGACAGTGGGTAGGTTAACAGACAGCCAGACAGTCAGACAGTGGGTAGGTTAACAGACAGCCAGACAGCCAGACAGTGGGTAGGTTAACAGACAGCCAGACAGCCAGACAGTGGGTAGGTTAACAGACAGCCAGACAGCCAGACAGTGGGTAGGTTAACAGACAGCCAGACAGTGGGTAGGTTAACAGACAGTCAGACAGCCAGACAGTGGGTAGGTTAACAGATAGCCAGACAGTGGGTAGGTTAACAGACAGCCAGACAGTCAGACAGTGGGTAGGTTAACAGACAGCCAGAGACAGTGGGTAGGTTAACAGACAGCCAGACAGTCAGACAGTGGGTAGGTTAACAGACAGCCAGCCAGACAGTGGGTAGGTTAACAGACAGTCAGACAGTGGGTAGGTTAACAGACAGCCAGACAGTCAGACAGTGGGTAGGTTAACAGACAGCCAGACAGTGGGTAGGTTAACAGACAGCCAGACAGTGGGTAGGTTAACAGACAGCCAGACAGTGGGTAGGTTAACAGACAGCCAGACAGTGGGTAGGTTAACAGACAGCCAGACAGCCAGACAGTGGGTAGGTTAACAGACAGCCAGACAGCCAGACAGTGGGTAGGTTAACAGACAGCCAGACAGTAGGTAGGTTAACAGACAGCCAGAGAGTGGGTAGGTTAACAGACAGCCAGACAGTGGGTAGGTTAACAGACAGTGGGTAGGTTAACAGACAGTCAGACAGTGGGTAGGTTAACAGACAGCCAGACAGTCAGACAGTGGGTAGGTTAACAGACAGCCAGACAGTGGGTAGGTTAACAGACAGCCAGACAGTGGGTAGGTTAACAGACAGCCAGACAGTCAGACAGTGGGTAGGTTAACAGACAGTCAGACAGTGGGTAGGTTAACAGACAGCCAGACAGTAGGTAGGTTAACAGACAGCCAGACAGTGGGTAGGTTAACAGACAGCCAGACAGTGGGTAGGTTAACAGACAGCCAGACAGCCAGACAGTGGGTAGGTTAACAGACAGCCAGACAGCCAGACAGTGGGTAGGTTAACAGATAGCCAGACAGTAGGTAGGTTAACAGACAGCCAGAGAGTGGGTAGGTTAACAGACAGCCAGACAGTGGGTAGGTTAACAGACAGCCAGACAGCCAGACAGTGGGTAGGTTAACAGACAGCCAGACAGTGGGTAGGTTAACAGACAGCCAGACAGTGGGTAGGTTAACAGACAGCCAGACAGCCAGACAGTGGGTAGGTTAACAGACAGCCAGACAGTGGGTAGGTTAACAGACAGCCAGACAGCCAGACAGTGGGTAGGTTAACAGACAGCCAGACAGCCAGACAGTGGGTAGGTTAACAGACAGCCAGACAGTGGGTAGGTTAACAGACAGCCAGACAGTGGGTAGGTTAACAGACAGTCAGACAGTGGGTAGGTTAACAGACAGCCAGACAGTCAGACAGTGGGTAGGTTAACAGACAGCCAGACAGTGGGTAGGTTAACAGACAGCCAGACAGTGGGTAGGTTAACAGACAGCCAGACAGTCAGACAGTGGGTAGGTTAACAGACAGCCAGACAGTGGGTAGGTTAACAGACAGCCAGACAGTGGGTAGGTTAACAGACAGCCAGACAGTGGGTAGGTTAACAGACAGCCAGACAGCCAGACAGTGGGTAGGTTAACAGACAGCCAGACAGTGGGTAGGTTAACAGACAGTCAGACAGTGGGTAGGTTAACAGACAGCCAGACAGCCAGACAGTGGGTAGGTTAACAGACAGCCAGACAGTGGGTAGGTTAACAGACAGCCAGACAGCCAGACAGTGGGTAGGTTAACAGACAGCCAGACAGCCAGACAGTGGGTAGGTTAACAGACAGCCAGACAGTAGGTAGGTTAACAGACAGCCAGAGAGTGGGTAGGTTAACAGACAGCCAGACAGTGGGTAGGTTAACAGACAGCCAGACAGTGGGTAGGTTAACAGACAGTCAGACAGTGGGTAGGTTAACAGACAGCCAGACAGTCAGACAGTGGGTAGGTTAACAGACAGCCAGACAGTGGGTAGGTTAACAGACAGCCAGACAGTGGGTAGGTTAACAGACAGCCAGACAGTCAGACAGTGGGTAGGTTAACAGACAGCCAGACAGTCAGACAGTGGGTAGGTTAATGACACAGACCAGACAGCCAGACAGTGGGTAGGTTAACAGACAGCCAGACAGTGGGTAGGTTAACAGACAGCCAGACAGTCAGACAGTGGGTAGGTTAACAGACAGCCAGACAGTGGGTAGGTGGGTAGACAGCCAGACAGACAGTTAACAGACAGCCAGACAGTAGGAAGGTTAACAGACAGTCAGACAGCCAGACAGTGGGTAGGTTAACAGACAGCCAGACAGTGGGTAGGTTAACAGACAGCCAGACAGTCAGACAGTGGGTAGGTTAACAGACAGCCAGACAGCCAGACAGTGGGTAGGTTAACAGACAGCCAGACAGCCAGACAGTGGGTAGGTTAACAGACAGCCAGACAGCCAGACAGTGGGTAGGTCAACAGACAGCCAGACAGTGGGTAGGTTAACAGACAGTCAGACAGCCAGACAGTGGGTAGGTTAACAGATAGCCAGACAGTGGGTAGGTTAACAGACAGCCAGACAGTCAGACAGTGGGTAGGTTAACAGACAGCCAGACAGTGGGTAGGTTAACAGACAGCCAGACAGCCAGACAGTGGGTAGGTTAACAGACAGCCAGACAGTGGGTAGGTTAACAGACAGCCAGACAGTGGGTAGGTTAACAGACAGCCAGACAGCCAGACAGTGGGTAGGTTAACAGACAGCCAGACAGTGGGTAGGTTAACAGACAGCCAGACAGCCAGACAGTGGGTAGGTTAACAGACAGCCAGACAGCCAGACAGTGGGTAGGTTAACAGACAGCCAGACAGTAGGTAGGTTAACAGACAGCCAGAGAGTGGGTAGGTTAACAGACAGCCAGACAGTGGGTAGGTTAACAGACAGCCAGACAGTGGGTAGGTTAACAGACAGTCAGACAGTGGGTAGGTTAACAGACAGCCAGACAGTCAGACAGTGGGTAGGTTAACAGACAGCCAGACAGCCAGACAGTGGGTAGGTTAACAGACAGCCAGACAGTGGGTAGGTTAACAGACAGCCAGACAGTCAGACAGTGGGTAGGTTAACAGACAGTCAGACAGTGGGTAGGTTAACAGACAGCCAGACAGTAGGTAGGTTAACAGACAGCCAGACAGTGGGTAGGTTAACAGACAGCCAGACAGTGGGTAGGTTAACAGACAGCCAGACAGCCAGACAGTGGGTAGGTTAACAGACAGCCAGACAGCCAGACAGTGGGTAGGTTAACAGACAGCCAGACAGTAGGTAGGTTAACAGACAGCCAGAGAGTGGGTAGGTTAACAGACAGCCAGACAGTGGGTAGGTTAACAGACAGCCAGAGAGTGGGTAGGTTAACAGACAGCCAGACAGTGGGTAGGTTAACAGACAGCCAGACAGTGGGTAGGTTAACTGACAGCCAGACAGTTGTAGTTATTTGTTACATTTAATTTCTCTGTGTAAAACCTAGCAGTATTAATGATTTCTCTGTGTAAAACCTAGCAGTATTAATGATTTCTCTGTGTAAAACCTAGCAGTATTAATGATTTCTCTGTGTAAAACCTAGCAGTATTAATGATTTCTCTGTGTAAAACCTAGCAGTATTAATTATTTCTCTGTGTAAAACCTAGATGTAATAATGATTTCTCTGTGTAAAACCTAGCAGTATTAATTATTTCTCTGTGTAAAACCTAGATGTAATAATGATTTCTCTGTGTAAAACCTAAGATTATTAATGATTTCTCTATGAGGGAGGAGGATATATAGAGTTTTGCAAAAAAAAACATGATTATTCATCTCTCTGAAATGAAGCTTTCCAAGTGATAGATTTTAAACAAATGCATGTCTGTCATTGAACAACCCCATGTCATGATTAGACAGTGAAAAACACACCAATCTCATCCATAATTTATTTAAACACGTAGTACAGTAGTATTTATTTATTTTATTTTATTAATTCGACCATTTAAAAAAGAAACAAGCACACAAAATGCAAATGAATTACTTAAAAATCATACAATGTGATTTCTAGACTTTTGTTTTAGATTCCGTCTCTCACAGTTGAAGTGTACCTATGATAAAAAATTACAGACCTCTACATGTTTTGTAAGTAGGAAAACCTGCAAATCGTCAGTGTATCAAATACTTATTTCTCACCCACTGTATTAGATATGAAGTTGATGATACTCAATGAGACAAGATGGCAGACTAGGTTGAACACAGTATGGCAGGTAAGTAATATTATTGTTGCGTCCGTCGTTAGAAGGAGACCAAGGTGCAGCGTGGTAGGCGTACATTTTACTTTCTTTTTAAATTACAAAAAAAAAAAAGAATTACAACAAGAAACGAACGTAAAGCTCTGTATCGCTAAAGAGCAACTATACAAAGACAAGATCCACAAACTAGGCTGGAAAACAGGCTGCCTAAGTATGATTCCCAATCAGAGACAACGATAGACATGCCTCTGATTGGGAACCACACCCGGCCAACAAAGAAATAGAAAAACTAGAATGCCCACCTAAATCACACCTGACCTAACCAAATAGAGAAATGAAATGCTCTCTATGGTCAGGCGTGACAATTATTATTGTATAGTATTAATTGTATAATGTTGTAATATCTATAATATCTATAGTATCAAACTACAGATCTATCGATTTCAGTTAGTATATATTGCTCTGTGAAAAGAGTGCACTAATATTCATTTCTAAAGGACAATCTATTGTAGTATGGTCTATCGTACACCATCTAGTATTTCCAGAACATTTGTTCATGGACGTACACACCATGGAAATCAGCCACATTTTCATTTCTCAGTATAGAGCTAGTCTAAATCAATTGCTCTATGGAAAGCCAACTAGTCAAACCTCATTTCCATTTGTCAGGATGGCTTGATCCTCCTATTCCAGCCAGTAGGGCAATAACATTGTGTGTATAATGACTGAACCAACCATTAACAGAGAGTTACTTCTCTGGCAACATCCAAGGATCAATATCAGAATATAGAGAAGGAAAGAGAGAGAGAGAGCGAGCGAGAGATTGAGAGAGAGAGAGAGAGAGAGAGAGAGGGAGGGAGGGAGGGAGCGAGAGAGAGAGAGAGAGAGAGAGAGAGAGGGAGAGAGAAAGAGGAGGTAGAGCAAGGGAGAGAGGAGGTAGAGAGAGAGAGAGAGAGACAGAGAGAGAGGAGTAGAGAGGAGAGAGGAGGTAGAGAAAGCGAGAGAGGAGGTAGAGGAGCGAGAGAGAGAGAGAGAGAGAGAGAGAGAGGAGAGAGAGGGAGAGAGAGACAGAGAGAGAGGAGGTAGAGAGAGCTAGGAGGAGGTAGAGAGGCGAGAGAGAGACAGAGAGAGAGAGGAGAGGTAGAGCAGAGACAGACAGAGAGGTAGAGAGAGCGAGAGAGGGAGAGAGAGAGGAGGTAGAGAGAGAGAGGACAGCGAGAGAGAGGAGGTAGATAGAGAGAGAGACAGAGAGAGACAGAGACAGAGACAGAGACAGAGAGAGGAGGTAGAGGGCAATAGAGAGAGAAGAGCGAGAGAGATTGAGAGAGAGGGAGGAGAGGGAGCGAGAGAGAGAGAGAGAGGGAGAGGGAGAGAGAAAGATGAGGTAGAGAGAGAGAGAGAGGTAGAGAGAGAGAGAGAGAGAGAGAGAGGTAGAGAGAGAGAGGGAGGTAGAGAGAGAGAGTAGAGAGCGTAGAGAGAGGAGGTAGAGAGAGGGAGAGAGGAGGGAAAGAGAGCGAGAGAGAGACAGAGAGAGAGGGACAGAGAGAGAAGGACAGAGAGAGGGACAGAGAGAGAATGACAGAGAGAGAAGGACAGAGAGAGGGACAGAGAAGGACAGAGAGAGAAGAATAGAGAGAGAAGGACAGAGAGAGGGACGGAGAGAGGACAGAGAGAGAAGGACAGAGAGAGAAGTACAGAGAGAGGGGGACAGAGAGAGAGGGACAGAGAGAGAAGGACAGAGAGAGAGGGACAGCGAGAGAGAGACAGAGGGACAGAGAGGGACAGAGAGAGAAGAATAGAGAGAGAAGGACAGAGAGAGAAGGACAGAGAGAGAAGGACAGAGAGAGAGGGACAGCGAGAGAGAGACAGAGAGAGGGACAGAGAGAGAGGGACAGAGAGATAGAGAAGTGTTGGAGACTGGACAACCTGTCTGACATCAGTGTAGTTTAAACAGTACAGAACAGGGGACATTAGAATTAGAATGTATTTATGAGTCCTATGTTTAACTACATTTAACCCCAAATGTATGACAGAGAAATTAATTTAAAACCAATGCAACAGTTAACAGAATGGAAAAGCATTTATGTTTCTTTGTAGCTGTCACAGATAGCTGTCAGATGTTGTGAAAAAATACATCTAGTTTCTTGATTCACTCAGATGTATGGCTTTTGTAAGACATACACACACACACATCAACTGCATCACCCTGCCCAGTCCAACATCAACTACATCACCCCTGCCCAGTCCAACATCAACTACATCACCCCTGCCCAGTCCAACATCAACTACATCACCCCTGCCCAGTCCAACATCAACTACATCACCCCTGCCCAGTCCAACATCAACTACATCACCCTGTCTAACATCAACTACATCACCCCTGCCCACATCAACTACATCCCCTGCCCAGTCCAACATCAACTACATCTGCCCAGTCCCACATCAACTACATCACCCCTGCCCAGTCCAACATCAACTACATCACCCTGCCCAGTCCCACATCAACTACATCACCCTGCCCAGTCCAACATCAACTACATCACCCTGCCCAGTCCAACATCAACTACATCACCCCTGCCCAGTCCAACATCAACTACATCACCCCTGCCCAGTCCACATCAACTACATCACCCCTGCCCAGTCCCACATCAACTACATCACCCCTACCCAGTCCAACATCAACTACATCACCTGCCCAGTCTAACATCAACTACCCCTGTACCCAGTCCAACATCAACTACATCACCCCTGCCCAGTCCCACATCAACTACATCACCCCTGCCCAGTCCCACATCAACTACATCACCCTGCCCAGTCCAACATCAACTACATCACCCCCACCACCCTACCCAGTCCAACATCAACTACATCACCCCTGCCCAGTCCAACATCAACTACATCACCCTGCCCAGTCCAACATCATCACCTTCACCCAGTCCAACATCAACTACATCACCCAGTCCAACATCAACTACATCATCCAACATCAACTACATACCCAGTCAACATCAACTACATCACCCCTGCCCAGTCCAACATCAACTACATCACCCCTGCCCAGTTAAACATCAACTACATCACCCTGCCCAGTCCAACATCAACTACATCACCCCTGCCCAGTTAAACATCAACTACATCACCCCTGCCCAGACCAACATCAACTACATCACCCCTGCCCAGTCCAACATCAACTACATCACCCCTGCCCAGTCTAACATCAACTACATTACCCTGCCCAGTCCCACATCAACTACATCACCCCTGCCCAGTCCAACATCAACTACATCACCCTGCCCAGTCCCACATCAACTACATCACCTCTACCCAGTCCAACATCAACTACATCACCCCTGCCCAGTCCAACATCAACTACATCACCCCCTGCCCAGTCCAACATCAACTACATCACCCTGCCCAGTCCCACATCAACTACATCACCCCTGCCCAGTCCAACATCAACTACATCACCCCTGCCCCAGTCCCACATCAACTACATCACCCCTGCCCAGTCCCACATCAACTACATCACCTTAACCCAGTCCAACATCAACTACATCACCCTGCCCAGTCCAACATCAACTACATCACCCCTGCCCAGTCCAACATCAACTACATCACCCCTGCCCAGTCCAACATCAACTACATCACCCCTGCCCAGTCCAACATCAACTACATCACCCCTGCCCAGTCCAACATCAACTACATCACCCCTGCCCAGTCCCACATCAACTACATCACCCCTACCCAGTCCAACATCAACTACATCACCCCTGCCCAGTCTAACATCAACTACATCACCCCTACCCAGTCCAACATCAACTACATCACCCCTGCCCAGTCCCACATCAACTACATCACCCCTGCCCAGTCCACATCAACTACATCACCCCTGCCCAGTCCAACATCAACTACATCACCCCTGCCCAGTCCAACATCAACTACATCACCCTGCCCAGTCCAACATCAACTACATCACCCCTGCCCAGTCCAACATCAACTACATCACCCCTGCCCAGTCCAACATCAACTACATCACCCCTGCCCAGTCCAACATCAACTACATCACCCCTGCCCAGTCCAACATCAACTACATCACCCCTGCCCAGTCCAACATCAACTACATCACCCCTACCCAGTCCAACATCAACTACATCACCCCTGCCCAGTCCAACATCAACTACATCACCCCTGCCCAGTCCAACATCAACTACATCACCCCTGCCCAGTCCAACATCAACTACATCACCCCTGCCCAGTTAAACATCAACTACATCACCCCTGCCCAGACCAACATCAACTACATCACCCCTGCCCAGTCCAACATCAACTACATCACCCCTGCCCAGTTAAACATCAACTACATCACCCTGCCCAGTCCAACATCAACTACATCACCCCTGCCCAGTCCAACATCAACTACATCACCCCTGCCCAGTCCAACATCAACTACATCACCCTGCCCAGTCCAACATCAACTACATCACCCCTGCCCAGTCCAACATCAACTACATCACCCCTGCCCAGTCCCACATCAACTACATCACCCCTGCCCAGTCCAACATCAACTACATCACCCCTGCCCAGTCCAACATCAACTACATCACCCCTGCCCAGTCCAACATCAACTACATCACCCCTGCCCAGTCCAACATCAACTACATCACCCCTGCCCAGTTCCAACATCAACTACATCACCCCTGCCCAGTCCCACATCAACTACATCACCCTGCCCAGTCCCACATCAACTACATCACCCCTACCCAGTCCAACATCAGCTACATCACCCCTGCCCAGTCTAACATCAACTACATCACCCCTACCCAGTCCAACATCAACTACATCACCCCTGCCCAGTCCCACATCAACTACATCACCCCTGCCCAGTCCCACATCAACTACATCACCCCTGCCCAGTCCAACATCAACTACATCACCCCTACCCAGTCCAACATCAACTACATCACCCCTGCCCAGTCCAACATCAACTACATCAC
>NW_027037447.1:0-19605 GCF_034236695.1 Oncorhynchus nerka
CACCTTCAGCTTTATGTTACTGTCACATCGTACCTTCAGCTTTATATTACTGTCACATCACACCTTCAGCTTTATGTTACTGTCACATCCACCTTCAGCTTTATATTACTGTCACATCGTACCTTCAGCTTTATGTTACTGTCACATCACACCTTCAGCTTTATGTTACTGTCACATCACTACCTTCAGCTTTATATTACTGTCACATCACACCTTCAGCTTTATGTTACTGTCACATCACACCTTCAGCTTTATGTTACTGTCACATCCTACCTTCAGCTTTATATTAGTCACATCATACCTTCAGCTTTATGTTACTGTCACATCACACCTTCAACTTTATATTACTGTCACATCATACCTTCAGCTTTATATTACTGTCACATTACACCTTCAGCTTTATATTACTGTCACATCGCACCTTCAGCTTTATATTACTGTCACATTACACCTTCAGCTTTATATTACTGTCACATCGCACCTTCAGCTTTATATTACTGTCACATCACACCTTCAGCTTTATGTTACTGTCACATCACACCTTCAGCTTTATGTTACTGTCACATCACACTTTCAGCTTTATGTTACTGTCACATCCTACCTTCAGCTTTTTATTAGTCACATCATACCTTCAGCTTTATGTTACTGTCACATCACACCTTCAGCTTTATGTTACTGTCACATCCCACCTTCAGCTTTATATTACTGTCACATCGCACCTTCAGCTTTATGTTACTGTCACATCACACTTTCAGCTTTATGTTACTGTCACATCCTACCTTCAGCTTTTTATTAGTCACATCACACCTTCAGCTTTATGTTACTGTCACATCCCACCTTCAGCTTTATATTACTGTCACATTGCACCTTCAGCTTTATGTTACTGTCACATCGCACCTTCAGCTTTATATTACTGTCACATTACACCTTCAGCTTTATATTACTGTCACATCGCACCTTCAGCTTTATATTACTGTCACATCACACCTTCAGCTTTATGTTACTGTCACATCACACCTTCAGCTTTATGTTACTGTCACATCCCACCTTCAGCTTTATATTACTGTCACATCGCACCTTCAGCTTTATGTTACTGTCACATCACACCTTCAGCTTTATTACTGTCACATCATACCTTCAGCTTTGTTACTGTCACAACACACCTTCAGCTTTATATTACTGTCACATCACACCCTCTGCTTTATGTTACTGTCACATCCCACCTTCAGCTTTATATTACTGTCACATCGCACCTTCAGCTTTATATTACTGTCACATTACACCTTCAGCTTTATATTACTGTCACATCGCACCTTCAGCTTTATATTACTGTCACATCACACCTTCAGCTTTATGTTACTGTCACATCGCACCTTCAGCTTTATATTACTGTCACATCACACCTTCAGCTTTATGTTACTGTCACATCCCACCTTCAGCTTTATATTACTGTCACATCGCACCTTCAGCTTTATGTTACTGTCACATCACACTTTCAGCTTTATGTTACTGTCACATCCTACCTTCAGCTTTATATTAGTCACATCATACCTTCAGCTTTATGTTACTGTCACATCACACCTTCAGCTTTATATTACTGTCACATCATACCTTCAGCTTTATATTACTGTCACATCATACCTTCAGCTTTATGTTACTGTCACATCACACCTTCAGCTTTATATTACTGTCACATCATACCTTCAGCTTTATATTACTGTCACCTCACACCTTCAGCTTTATGTTACTGTCACATCCCACCTTCAGCTTTATATTACTGTCACATCGCACCTTCAGCTTTATGTTACTGTCACATCACACTTTCAGCTTTATGTTACTGTCACATCATACCTTCAGCTTTATATTAGTCACATCATACCTTCAGCTTTATGTTACTGTCACATCACACTTTCAGCTTTATGTTACTGTCACATCATACCTTCAGCTTTATATTACTGTCATAGCATACCTTCAGCTTTATATTAGTCACATCACACCTTCAGCTTTATGTTACTGTCACATCACACCTTCAGCTTTGTTACTGTCACATCACACCTTCAGCTTTATGTTACTGTCATAGCGTACCTTCAGCTTTATATTACTGTCACATCATACCTTCAGCTTTATATTACTGTCACATCCCACCTTCAGCTTTATATTACTGTCACATCGCACCTTCAGCTTTATGTTACTGTCACATCACACCTTCAGCTTTATTACTGTCACATCATACCTTCAGCTTTGTTACTGTCACAATACACCTTCAGCTTTATATTACTGTCACATCACACCCTCTGCTTTATGTTACTGTCACATCCCACCTTCAGCTTTATATTACTGTCACATCGCACCTTCAGCTTTATATTACTGTCACATTACACCTTCAGCTTTATATTACTGTCACATCGCACCTTCAGCTTTATATTACTGTCACATCACACCTTCAGCTTTATGTTACTGTCACATCACACCTTCAGCTTTATGTTACTGTCACATCACACTTTCAGCTTTATGTTACTGTCACATCCTACCTTCAGCTTTTTATTAGTCACATCATACCTTCAGCTTTATGTTACTGTCACATCACACCTTCAGCTTTATGTTACTGTCACATCCCACCTTCAGCTTTATATTACTGTCACATCGCACCTTCAGCTTTATGTTACTGTCACATCACACTTTCAGCTTTATGTTACTGTCACATCCTACCTTCAGCTTTTTATTAGTCACATCACACCTTCAGCTTTATGTTACTGTCACATCCCACCTTCAGCTTTATATTACTGTCAATTCGCACCTTCAGCTTTATGTTACTGTCACATCGCACCTTCAGCTTTATATTACTGTCACATTACAACTTCAGCTTTATATTACTGTCACATCGCACCTTCAGCTTTATATTACTGTCACATCACACCTTCAGCTTTATGTTACTGTCACATCACACCTTCAGCTTTATGTTACTGTCACATCCCACCTTCAGCTTTATATTACTGTCACATCGCACCTTCAGCTTTATGTTACTGTCACATCACACCTTCAGCTTTATTACTGTCACATCATACCTTCAGCTTTGTTACTGTCACAACACACCTTCAGCTTTATATTACTGTCACATCACACCCTCTGCTTTATGTTACTGTCACATCCCACCTTCAGCTTTATATTACTGTCACATCGCACCTTCAGCTTTATATTACTGTCACATTACACCTTCAGCTTTATATTACTGTCACATCGCACCTTCAGCTTTATATTACTGTCACATCACACCTTCAGCTTTATGTTACTGTCACATCACACCTTCAGCTTTATGTTACTGTCACATCCCACCTTCAGCTTTATATTACTGTCACATCGCACCTTCAGCTTTATGTTACTGTCACATCACACTTTCAGCTTTATGTTACTGTCACATCCTACCTTCAGCTTTTTATTAGTCACATCATACCTTCAGCTTTATGTTACTGTCACATCACACCTTCAGCTTTATGTTACTGTCACATCCTACCTTCAGCTTTATATTAGTCACATCATACCTTCAGCTTTATGTTACTGTCACATCACACCTTCAACTTTATATTACTGTCACATCATACCTTCAGCTTTATATTACTGTCACCTCACACCTTCAGCTTTATGTTACTGTCACATCCCACCGTCAGCTTTATATTACTGTCACATCGCACCTTCAGCTTTATATTACTGTCACATCACACTTTCAGCTTTATGTTACTGTCACATCATACCTTCAGCTTTATATTAGTCACATCATACCTTCAGCTTTATGTTACTGTCACATCACACTTTCAGCTTTATGTTACTGTCACATCATACCTTCAGCTTTATATTACTGTCATAGCATACCTTCAGCTTTATATTAGTCACATCACACCTTCAGCTTTATGTTACTGTCACATCACACCTTCAGCTTTGTTACTGTCACATTACACCTTCAGCTTTATGTTACTGTCATAGCGTACCTTCAGCTTTATATTACTGTCACATCATACCTTCAGCTTTATATTACTGTCACATCATACCTTCAGCTTTATATTACTGTCACATCACACCTTCAGCTTTATGCTACTGTCATAGCGTACCTTCAGCTTTATGTTACTGTCATAGCGTACCTTTAGCTTTATGCTACTGTCATAGCGTACCTTTATGCTACTGTCATAGTGTACCTTTAGCTTTATGTTACTGTCATAGCGTACCACACAGGTCAGGGAGGGATGCTCTTTCTTGACACTGATGATGACCCTGCCCTGAAACACGTTGGTGCGTCCATCCATGTCGTCCATCCATGTCGTCCATCCATGTCGTCCATCCATGTCGTCCATCCATGTCGTCCATCCATGTCGTCCATCCATGTCGTCCATCCATGTCACTTTGCTTTAGTAGTAATCCAAGTAGAGTTGTTGCTCAACGAATACTTGGGGTGTGTGTCTCACCTTTTTTTTGTATGTCTTTCGAGACCATCATCTGAAACAAGAACACATCTCGTATATCTTCTGACATTTGTTTTTGTTTCTTCTCAACACACAGCAGCTACTCACGGCTAGATGTCCTTGCCATGTCATGAATGGTCTCTTGATAATAAATATAAATGAATCATCAATTGATTCATGCGAAGCAACTGATTCAGGAAGTGATTTAGGAAGACGCAATATCTCAAGATGAAAGAGCTAGTTTCTACCACAGCTATGTCTTTTAGACATGCCAGAGCACATTATTCTTTATTTTTACATTTTTATTTGTAATTTTTTTTACATTGGCTCCCTTTTTTTGTTTGTTGCACTACCAGTCCACTTCCTGTGGGGAGTGGGTTTGCTTTTGATAAATCCATTGTGTCATTCTTTGTTTTTTTGACCTTAACTTATTTCAAGCTGTTGACTGTTATGTTGTTTTTTTGACCTTAACTTATTTCAAGCTGTTGACTGTTATGTTGTTTTTTTGACCTTAACTTATTTCAAGCTGTTGACTGTTATGTTGTTTTTTTGACCTTAACTTATTTCAAGCTGTTGACTGTTATGTTGTTTTGACCTTAACTGACTGAAGCTGTTGACTGTTATGTTGTTTTTTTGACCTTAACTTATTTCAAGCTGTTGACTGTTATGTTGTTTGACATGTTCTGTATTATGAGGATTTCTGCTTGATTTTGTTTTTCAATTCATTTTGAGTTAAAAAGAAGGCAAAGAAAGCTTCTTTTTTTGTTGTTCTCGAATCTTTTTGTCTTGAACATGCCTTCCTTTGCACCTCACCGATGTTGTCGTACCTAACCTTTCTACCTCCCTTTACCCCTTAAATGTCCCCTTAAATGTCTACCCGCCTCATTGGCACTTTGGAAATGTTATCCTTGACTGCAAGACACAATATGTTTTCACAAAGATTATAGCTAGGAGTTATGGAATCTGACAATCCAGGATTGAAATGAAATATCTAAAGATGTCCCATTGTAGGTTGTGGTCTGTGGTAACTTCAAGCTATAGAACTACATGCAATTACATACAATATAACAATATTTCTACGTTTTGGGATATGGAAAATATGTTGCCAAAATGACATACAGTTTGTCAGTTGTTATCTCTGTTCTGGTGTCTCTGGTATCTCTAATGGTACATTCACTATTCTTTCTTCTCTTCAATTCTCTCTCTCTGTCTGTCTGTCTGTCTGTCTTTCTGTCTGTCTGTCTGTCTGTCTGTCTCTGTCTGTCTCTCTGTCTGTCTGTCTGTCTGTCTTTCTCTCTGTCTGTCTGTCTGTCTCTACCTCCCTCTCTCTCTGTATTTCTATCTCTCTCTCGCTCTCTTTCTGTCTCTACCTCCCTCTCTCTTGCTCGCTCGCTCTTTCTGTCTCTACCTCCCTCTCTCTCGCTCTCTTTCTGTCTCTACCTCCCTCTCTCTCTCTCTGCTCTCTTTCTGTCTCTACCTCTCTCTCTCTCTCTCTGTATTTCTCTCTCTCTCGCTCTCTTTCTGTCTCTACCTCCCTCTCTCTCGCCGCTCTCTTTCTGTCTCTACCTCCCTCTCTCTCTCTCGCTCTCTTTCTGTCTCTACCTCTCTCTCTCTCTCTCTCTTTGTCTATCTCTCTCTGTCTTTCTCTCTTTCTGTCTCTACCTCCCTCTCTCTCGCTCTCTTTCTGTCTCTACCTCTCTCTCCTTCTCTCTCGCTCTCTTTCTGTCTCTACCTCCTCTCTCTCGCTCTCTTTTCTGTCTCTACCTCCCTCTCTCTCTCTCCCATCCAGAGCCTTTGTGTACCTGAGTAACCTGCTGTACCCTGTGTCCCTGGTCCATCGCGTGGCCATCGTCAGTGAGAAGGAGAGGTTAAAGATTCCTCAGGGTGGCTGTACAGGCTATCTCAGGTAAGATCAAACAACCAAACAAAGAATGCCTAACCTACTGAAGCATGTAGACATGTACATAAGGGACTCGGGTTTCTTCAAAAGATACACAGTAGTAATACAGGTCAGGTCGACTGACTTCAGAGGAAGTGAAGGTGCTTTGTGTTCCCTCCAGCCGATGAGGAGGCTCCTGACTACGGATCCGGTGTCCGTCAGTCTGGCACCGCCAAGATCTCCTTCGAGGACCGGGAGTTTGAGAAGACACGCTCTCGTGAGCTGTTTTGTCTAGTCAGTAACTATGTACCCATTGGGGATGGATTGCTGGATGCGATGTATTGGCAAATGAGAGGCTTTAAAGCCACTAGTCGGTCGTATTAGTAGTCCCCAATAAGCAACTAGTCGGGGCTGGGCAGTCCCCAATAAGCCACTAGTCGGCCGTATTGGCAGTCCCCAATGCCACAGTCAGTCCCCAATAAGCCACTAGTCGGTCGTATTAGCAGTCCGCAATAAGCCACTAGTCGGTCGATTGGCAGTCCCCAATGTAAGCCACTAGTCGGTCAGATTAGCAGTCCCCAAAGCCACTAGTCGGCCATATTGGCAGTCCCCAATAAGCCACTAGTCGTCCCATATTTAACTCCCAATAAGCCACTAGTCGCCATATTGGCACTCCCCAATAAGCCACTAGTCGGCCATATTGGCACTCCCATTCCTTCTCCAGAGGAATGAATGGAATTATTCATACAGTGTTTCAAGGATAAAATTGCATGCATTTAAAGGCTAGCTGCACTCGCTGATTTGTCCTCGTATTTTGGCATGCAGTAACAGGTTCCTCGTAGAACAAACAATCTTTACATAATAAGTGTTCTGCTCCTGTAACTATGTACACCTTTTCAACAATCCAGTTTAATAAATAAAGTTAAAAAATATTACAAAAAACTAAAGTAAAAAAATAACATTAAAATAACGAGGCTATATACAGGGGGTACGGTATCAATGTGGAGGCTATATACAGGGGGACTTGGTTCCCAGTCAATGGAGGCTATATACAGGGGCACCGGTTCTCGAGTCCTATATACAGGGGCACTGTCCGGAGTCAATGTGAGACTATAAACAGGGGGCACCGTTCCCGAGTCAATGTGCGGAGGTACAGGCTAGCTCTAGGTCATTTTACATGTAGGTATGGTTAAAGTGAACCTCTTGTTCCTACCTGGTACGCAGGCGTCCCATCTAGAGCTCTGGAAATGCAAATGCGCTTACGCTAAATGCTAATAGTATTAGTTAAAAAACTCAAACGTTCATTAAAAATACACATGCAGGGTATTGAATTAAAGCTACACTCGTTGTGAATCCAGGCAACAAGTCAGATTTTTAAAATGCTTTTTCAGGCGAAAGCATGAGAAGCTATTATCTGATAGCATGTAACACCCCAAAGACCCGCAGGGGACGTAAACAAAATAATTAGCATATTCAAGCGCTACACAAACCGCACAATAAAATATAAAACATTCATTACCTTGACCATCTTCTTTGTTGGCACTCTAGATGTCCCATAATCACTATTGGGTCTTTTTTTTATTAAATCGGTCCATATATGGCCTAGATATCGATCTATGAAGACTGTGTGATAAACGAAAAAAAAAATAGCTTCATAACGTAACGTCATTTTTTTAATTAAAAGTCGACGATAAACTTTCACAAAACACTTCGAAATACTTTTGTAATGCAACTTTAGGTAGTGCACGTTAATAAGCGATAAAATTCATCAGGAGGCGTGTATATTCTATAGGTGTCCGTCTGGAAAAAATGTCAGGAGATATCTCAACTAAAACATCCGTTCGAGACCGGGAGGAATCGGTTCCCTGTGTCAGTTTTGACCAAGAATCAAAGCCAAGCAAATGACAAGACTCTAGACATCGTGTGGAAGCTGTAGGTACTGCAACCTCAGCCCCATTTAATGTCGATCGCCTATAACAATGGGTTATGGCGGATGGATATATTTTTCCATTTTCAGTGATCAGATTTTCCTGCACTTTTCGATGAAACGCACATTCTGTTATAGTCACAGCCGTGATTTAACCAGTTTTATAAACGTCTGAGTGTTTTCTATCCACACATACTAATCATATGCATATACTATATTCCTGGCCTGAGTAGCAGGCGCTGAAATGTTGCGCGATTTTTAACAGAATGTTCAAAAAGTAGAGGGTCGAGCTTAAGAGGTTATGACTATGCATCGATAATAATACACAGCGAGTAGCAGCAGTGTAAAAACAATGGGGGGGTTAGTGTAAATAGTCCGGTGGTCATTCTGGATGACTGGTATATAGGTCCTGGATGACTGGTATATAGGTCCTGATGACTGGTATATAGGTCCTGGATGACTGGTATATAGGTCCTGGATGGCTGGTATATAGGTCCTGGATGACTGTATATAGGTCCTGGATGACTGGTATATAGGTCCTGGATGGCTGGTATATAGGTCCTGGATGGCTGGTATATAGGTCCTGGATGACTGGTATATAGGTCCTGGATGACTGGTACATAGGTCCTGGATGACTGGTATATAGGTCCTGGATGACTGGTATATAGGTCCTGGATGACTGGTATATAGGTCCTGGATGGCTGGTATATAGGTCCTGGATGACTGGTATATAGGTCCTGGATGACTGGTATATAGGTCCTGGATGACTGGTATATAGGTCCTGGATGACTGTTACATAGGTCCTGGATGACTGGTATATAGGTCCTGGATGACTGGTATATAGGTCCTGGATGACTGTTACATAGGTCCTGGATGACTGTCACATAGGTCCTGGATGACTGGTATATAGGTCCTGGATGGCTGGTATATAGGTCCTGGATGACTGTTACATAGGTCCTGGATGACTGTCACATAGGTCCTGGATGACTGGTATATAGGTCCTGGATGGCTGGTATATAGGTCCTGGATGACTGTTACATAGGTCCTGGATGACTGTCACATAGGTCCTGGATGACTGGTATATAGGTCCTGGATGACTGGTATATAGGTCCTGGATGACTGGTATATAGGTCCTGGATGACTGGTATATAGGTCCTGGATGACTGGTATATAGGTCCTGAATGACTGGTATATAGGTCCTGGATGACTGGTATATAGGTCCTGGATGGCAGAAAGGTCCCAGTGATTTATTGGTTATTGATTTATTTACTACCCTCTGTAGCGCCTTACGGTCAGATGCCAAGCAGTTGCCATAACAGACGGTGATGCAACCGGTCAGGATGCTCTCGATGGTGCAGCTGTAAAACTTTTTGAGGATCTGGGGGACCCACGCCAAATCTTTTCGGTCTCGTGAGGGGGGGAAAAGGTGTTGTCATGCCCTCTTCACGACTGTCTTGGTGTGTTTGGAGCATGATAGTCCATTACAGCCCCGTCGATGTTAATGGGGTTCTGTTCGACCCTCCTTTTCCTGTAGTCCACGATCAGCTCCTTTGTCTTGCTCACATTGAGGGAGAGGTTGTTGTCCTGGCACCACACAGCCATGTCCTTGACCTCCCTTCCTATAGGCTGTCCATCGTTGTCGATGATCAAGCCTACCACTGTTGTGTCGTCATCAAACTTAATGATAGTGTTGGAGTCGTGCCTGGACGCGCAGTCTTGTGTGAACAGGGAGTACAGGAGGGGACTAAGCACGCACCCCTGAGGGGCCCCCGTGTTGAGGATAGACTGATACAATTCTATTCAATGTTAAAAAAGAGAACATAAGGAAACGTGTCTAGTGACATTTTAAATCAGAGTGCCAGGTCTCTCTCCATTCAGAGACATCCGTATCTGTCTGTCAGAGTGTCAGGTCTCTGTCCATTCAGAGACATCAGTATCAAGCCTGTCTGTCAGAGTGCCAGGTCTCTGTCCATTCAGAGACATCAGTATCAAGCCTGTCTGTCAGAGTGCCAGGTCTCTGTCCATTCAGAGACATCAGTATCAAGCCTGTCTGTCAGAGTGCCAGGTCTCTGTCCATTCATGGTTCCACCAGGCTGGGTTATACCCTGGACATTATATGCAACTAAGAAGTTGAAAATAAGCAACAGATAACAGTTTACATAAATTGTTTCTCACAGTCAGGAAATCAAATGTAATGAAGTGTAATGAAGTGGGTTATCTTCTGTATTTGTACAAATGATGAGCCTTTGAAAGCTGTTGCCACTGACAGGTGAAGGTTACTATAATATCGGTCGACCAACAGCCTAACAACCAAGCAATCGACCAGTCGACTAATTGGGGCAGTGCGAAGATGGAGGCGCAGATGACTTCAAAACAGCGCCCCCTGTCAGCCATCTAGTGTATATATAAATCATTGTATGTACCTTCCCTAGTTTTACACAGACCTTGTAACCTCCCTTAGCTTTACTTACTGTATGCTGTCCCTTGTGGTCAGTTCCAGGCTATGTCTTCTAGCTGTAATGTCAGTGGCTAGGCCACTCCCTCTATCTCTGCTAACTGTATGCCGTCTTCTAGCTAGTTAGTGACTACCTCCTTGGTTTGCTAGCTTCTCTTCCAGCTTTGCTAACTATGCTGTCCCTTGTGGTCAGTTCCAGGCTGAGTCGTGCCCCGCCGGTCTGTCCCGTACTGGGGCGTCCCAGGAGGAGCTGCGTTTCGTGGAGGGGGAGGGACAGAACTCAGAGACGGGACCCTCAGCCGATGAAGTCAACAACAATACATGTACGGGTACCCACCACTAGCTGTGGTGTCTCCTCTGTGGTGTCTCCTCTGTGGTGTCTGCTCTGTGGTGTCTCCTCAGTCTCTGTGGTTTCCCCTCAGTCTCTGTGGTTTCCCTCAGTCTCTGTGGTTTCTCCTCGGTCTCTGTGGTGTCTCCTCAGCCTCTGTGGTGTCCCCTCAGCCTCTGTGGTTTCTCCTCAGTCTCTGTGGTGTCTCCTCAGCCTCTGTGGTTTCTCCTCAGCCTCTGTGTAGTCTCCTCAGTTTCTGTGGTGTCTCCTCAGTCTCTCTCTCCTCAGTCTCTCCTCAGTCTCTGTGGTGTCTCCTCAACCTCTGTGGTGTCTCCTCAGCCTCTGTGGTGTCTCCTCCCAGTCTCCCGTGGTGTCTCCTCAGCCTCTGTGGTGTCTCCTCAGCCTCTGTGGTTTCTCCTCAGCCTTTGTGGTGTCTCCTCAGCCTCTGTGGTGTCTCCTCAGCCTCTGTGGTGTCTCCTCAGCCTCTGTGGTGTCTCCTCAGCCTCTGTGGAGTCTCCTCCAGTCTCTGTGGTTTCTCCTCAGTCTCTGTGTGGTCTCCTCAGTCTCTGTATAGTCTCCTCAGTCTCTGTGTAGTCTCCTCAGTCTCTGTGTAGTCTCCTCAGTCTCTGTGTAGTCTTCTCAGTCTCTCTGTGGTGTCTGCTCAGCCTCTGTGGTGTCTCGTCAAACTGTGGTGTCTCGTCAAACTGTTCTGCATTCGAGATTAGCTATAGAGAACTCTGTGTAGGAGTCTGTCTGTGAGGCTGTCGTCTTTCTGTGAGGCTGTGGTCTGTCGTGGGTGTGGTCTGTTTATGTGGGTGTGGTCTGTTTATGTGGGTGTGGCCTTCAGAAAACCTTCAGGAAGTATCATACCTCTTGATTTATTCCACACTTTATTGTGTTACCACAACTCAAAATGGATTATATTTATTTTTATCTCACCTATCTACACAATGCCCCATAATGACAAAGTGAAAACATGTTTTTCTAAATTATTGAACATTTATTGAAACTTAAATACAGAAATATCTCATTTACATAAGTATTCACCCCTTGAGTCCAATACATGTTAGGATCACTGTTAGCAGGGATTTCAGTTGTGTGCCTTTCCAGGTAAGTCTCAAAAGAGATGTAAGCATCTCCAGTGTATGTTGGCCTTGTCTTTTAGGTTATTGTCCTGCGAAGGGAATTTATCTCCCAACGTTTGTTGGAAAACAGACTGAACCCGTTTTCCTCTCAGATTTTGCCTGTGTTTCGCTTTCTTCTTTTATTTTTCTCTAAAATACTCCCTAGTCGTTACCGATGACAAGCATACCCATAACATGATGCAGCCACCACAGTGCTTGAAAATATGAAGAGTGATACTCAGTGATGTGATGTGTTGGATTTGCCCCAAACATAACGCTTTGCATCCAAGACATAGAGTAAATTTCTTTGCAACATTTTTGCAGTTTTACTTTTTTATTGCCTCATTTCCAAACAGGATGCATGCTTTGGAATACATAATAGGTGTATTAATACACCATCCAAAGTGTATTCCCAAACACCACCATGCTCGAAGGGATATTCAATGTCTGCTTTTTCATTGCAAAACCTCCTGTTCTTTGTGGTTGAATTCTGTTTTTTTAATTTTCACTGCTCGACTGAGGGATCTTACCATGTTAAATACCATGTTAAACATTATTATTGCACACAGAGAGTCATACGCTTATTATGTGATTTGTTATCCATTCTACTCCTGAACTTTTTAGGCATAATATAGCACAGGGATTGAATACTTATTGTTTAACGGTGGGTGAGTGATGGGTGTGGAGTCAGACGCAGAGAGCAAAAGTAAATGGGGAAAAAACCTTTAATGTCCTCTACAAAGTAACTAGGTCCAAACTTGGGTGAAGCCCTAAACAGAGGTGCAAACAATCCCAAAACCTTAGTTACAAAAACCCGGACAGCGAAAACCCAAAAAGACAACGATACACCACAAATGTAACAATAACAACAAGCACAAACACCAGCGGGCTAAGCGAACTTAAATAACACCCATCCCCATTTAACGAACAGGTGAAAACAATTAGACAAAACCAAGCGAAAAGGAAAAAGGATGAGTGGCAGCTGGTAGGCAGCGACATGAAGCCACCCGAACAGGAAGGGAGCCACCTTGGTGGCAGCTAAGTGAGCCGGCGGCGACCGCGGCGCTACGAACAGGAAGGGAGCCACCTTGATGGCAGCTAGTAGACGCACGACCGCCGAGCGCCACCCGAACAGGAAGGAGAGCACCTCGGTGGCAGCTAGTAGACGACGACCGCCGAGCGCCACCCGAAAGGAAGGGAGCCACCTTCGGTGGCAGCTAGTAGGCGATGACCGCCGAGCGCCACCCAAACAGGAAGGAGCCACCTTCGGTGGCAGCTAGTAGACCACGACCGCCGAGCGCCACCCGAACAGGAAGGGGAGCCACCTTCGGTGGCAGCTGGTAGACCGGCGACGACGACCGCCGAGCGCCACCCGAACAGGAAGGGTAGCCACCTTTGGTGGCAGCTAGTAGACCACGACCGCCGAGCGCCACCCGAACAGGAAGGGGAGCCACCTTCAGTGGCAGCTAGTAGACCGGCGACGACGACCGCCGAGCTCCACCCGTACAGGAAGGGGAGCTACCTTCGGTGGCAGCTAGTAGCCGACGACCGCCTAGCGCCACCCGAGCAGGCAGGGGAGCCACCCGAGCAGGAAGGGGAGCCACCTTCGGTGGCAGCTAGTAGACCGGCGACGATGACCGCAGAGCGCCACCCGAACAGGAAGGGGAGCCACCTTCGGTGGCAGCTAGTAGACCGGCGACGACGACCGTCGAGCGCCACCCGAACAGGAAGGGGAGCCACCTTCGGTGGCAGCTAGTAGCCGACGACCGCCGAGCGCCACCCGAGCAGGAAGGGGAGCCACCCGATCAGGAAGGGGAGCCACCTTCGGTGGCAGCTAGTAGACCGGCGACGACGACCGCCGAGCGCCACCCGAACAGGAAGGGGAGCTACCTTCGGTGGCAGCTAGTAGCCGACGACCGCCTAGCGCCACCCGAGCAGGAAGGGGAGCCACCCGAGCAGGAAGGGGAGCCACCTTCGGTGGCAGCTAGTAGACGACGACTGCCGAGCGCCACCCGAACAGGAAGGGGAGCCACCTTCGGTGGCAGCTAGTAGACCGGCGACGACGACCGCCGAGCTCCACCCGAACAGGAAGGGGAGCCACCTTCGGTGGCAGCTAGTAGACGACGACCGCCGAGCGCCACCCGAACAGGAAGGGGAGATAGCTTCGGTGGCAGCTAGTAGACGACGACCGCCGAGTGCCACCCGAACAGGAAGGGGAGCCACCTTTGGTGGCAGCTAGTAGCCGACGACCGCCGAGCGCCACCCGAGCAGGAAGGGGAGCCACCCGACCAGGAAGGGGAGCCACCTTCGGTGGCAGCTAGTAGACCGGCGACGACGACCGCCGAGCGCCACCCGAACAGGAAGGGGAGCCACCTTCGGTGGCAGCTAGTAGCCGACGACCGCCGAGCGCCACCCGAGCAGGAAGGGGAGCCACCTGAGCAGGAAGGGGAGCCACCTTCGGTGGCAGCTAGTAGACCGGCGACGACGACCGCCGAGCGCCACCCGAACAGGAAGGGGAGCCACCTTCGGTGGCAGCTAGTAGACGACGACCGCGGAGCCACCCGAGCAGGAAGGGGAGCCACCTTCGGTGGCAGCTAGTAGACGACGACTGCCGAGCGCCACCCGAATAGGAAGGGGAGCCACCTTCGGTGGCAGCTAGTAGACGACGACCGCCGAGCGCCACCCGAACAGGAAGGGGAGCCACCTTCGGTGGCAGCTAGTAGACGACGACCGCCGAGCGCCACCCGAAAAGGAAGGGGAGCAACCTTCGGTGGCAGCTAGTAGATGACGACCGCCGAGCGCCACCCGAACAGGAAGGGGAGCCACCTTCAGTGGCAGCTAGTAGCCGACGACCGCCGAGCACCACCCGAGCAGGAAGGGGAGCCACCTTCGGTGGCAGCTAGTAGACCGGCGACGATGACCGCCGAGCGCCACCCGAACAGGAAGGGGAGCCACCTTCGGTGGCAGCTAGTAGACGACGACCGCCGAGCTTCATCCGAACAGGAAGGGGAGCCACCTTCGGTGGCAGCTAGTAGCCGACGACCGCCGAGCGCCACCCGAACAGGAAGGGGAGCCACCTTCGGTGGCAGCTAGTAGCCGACGACCGCCGAGCACCACCGAGCAGGAAGGGGAGCCACCCGAGCAGGAAGGGCCACCTTGAGCAGCAGCTAGTGGGCAGCGACGATGACCGCGGCGCCGACAGGAAGAGCCACCTTCGGTGGCAGCTAGTAAACGGCGACCGCCGAGCTTCCATCCGAACAGGAAGGGGAGCCGCAGCCGGTGGCAGCTAGTAGCAGCGACCGCCGCGCCACCCGAACAGGAAGGAGCCACCTTCGGTGGCAGCTAGTAGCCCGGCAGCCGCCGAGCGCCACCCGAAAAGGAAGAGAGCCACCTTCGGTGGCAGCTAGTAAACGATGACCGCGCGCCACCCGAACAGGAAGGGGAGCCACCTTGGTGGCAGCTAGTAGGCAGCGAGCCGAGCTTCATCGAACAGCCACGCCGTCAGCGCCACCCAGCGCCACCGAACAGGAGGAGCCACCTTCGGTGGCAGGAAGAGCCACGACCGCCGGTGCCAGCTAGGAAGGAGCCACCGAGCAGGAAGAGACGCCACCCGAACGGTGGCAGCTGGTGGCAGCTAGTAGAACGATGACCGAGAGCGCCACCCGAACAGGAAGGAGCCACCTTCGGTGGCTAAGCAGCTGACGACTGCCGGCGCCACGAACAGGAAGGAACCACCCCAGCTAGTCGGCGCCACGCCGACGCCACCCGAATAGGAAGGGAGCCACCTTCGGTGGCAGCTAGTACCCGCACCCGCGAGCGCCCGCAGGAAGGGCGCCACCCGAGCAGGAAGGGGAGCCACCTTCCAGTGGCAGCTAGTAGACCGGCGGCGGCTTGACTGCCGGCGCCACCCAAACAGGAAGGGAGCCTGCCGGTGGCAGCCTAGTAGCCCGGCAGCAACCTAGCGCCACCCGGCGCCACCCGAGCAGGAGGAGCCACCTTCGGTGGAAGGGGGCTACCTGCGCCACCCGAGCAGGAAGGAGCCACCCGGTGGCAACTAAACCCGGCTGAACCGGAACAGGAAGAGGAGCCACCTTGGGGTGGCAGCTAGTAGACGACGACCCGCCCGAGCGCCACCGAACAGGAAGGAGCACCTTCGGTGGCAGCTAGTAGGCTGACGACCGCCAGCGCCACCCGAACAGGAAGGGGAGCCACCTTTGGTGGCAGCTAGTAGCCCGGCGACCGCCCGAGCGCCACCAAGCAGGAAGAGGCCACCCGAGCAGGAAGGGAGCCACCGCCCGGTGGCAGCTAGTAGAGGCCGCGACGAGCGACCGCCGACGCCACCCGAACAGGAAGGAGCCTTCGGTGGCAGCTAGTAACGGCGACCGCCGAGCTTCACCGAACAGGAAGGGCCACCTTCGGTGGCAGCTAGTAACCCGACTGACCGCCGGCGCCACCCGAGCAGGAAGGGGGCCACCTGAGCAGGAAGGGAGCCACCTGCCGGTGGCAGCTAGTAGACCCGGCGGCCAGCGACCGCGGCGCCACCGAACAGGAAGGAGGCCACCTTCGGTGGCAGCTAGTAAACGACGACCGCCCGGCGCCACCCGAGCAGGAAGGAGCCACCTTCGGTGGCAACTAATGAAGCAGCGACTGCGGCGCCACCCGAATAGGAAGGGCCACCCGGTGGCAGCTGAGTAAACGGCGACCGCCCAGCGCCACCCGAACAGGAAGGAGCCACCTTCGGTGGCAGGTGGCAACTGAAAAGGAAGGGGAAACGCAGCAACCGCCCGAGCGCCACCAGAACAGGAAGAGCCACCTTCAGTGGCAGCTAGTAAACAGCGACCGCGGCGCCACCCGAGCAGGAAGGGGAGCCACCTTCGGTGGCAGCTGTGGGCCGCAGATGACCTCCGGCGCCACCCGAACAGGAAGAGAGCCACCTTCGGTGGCAGCTAGTAAAACTTGACGGCCATCCGAACAGGAAGCAGCCACCTTCGGTGGCAACTAGGAAGGAGCCCAGCGCCGAGCAGGAAGGGAGCCACCTTCGGTGGCAGCTAGTAGCCCGGCCGACCGCCGAGCACCACCCGGAGGCGCCACCCGAGCAGGAAGGGGAGCCACCTTCGGTGGCAGCTGAAGAGCCTTGACCGCCGAGCTTCATCGAACAGGAAGAGCCACACCTTGGGGTGGCAGCTAGTAACTTGCGACCGCGGCGCCACCGAACAGGAAGGGAGCCACCTTCAGTGGCAGCTAGTAGGCTTGACGACTGCGGCGCCACCCAAACAGGAAGGGGAGCCACCTGCTGGCAGCTAGTAGACGACGACCGCCGAGCGCCACCCGAATAGGAAGGGAGCCACCTCCGGTGGCAGCTAGTAGACGACGACCGCCGCGCCACCCGAACAGGAAGGGAGCCACCTTCAGTGGCAGCTAGTAGACGACGACTGCCGAGCGCCACCCGAAAAGGAAGGGGAGCCACCTTCGGTGGCAGCTAGTAGACGACGACCGCCGAGCGCCACCCGAATAGGAAGGGAGCCACCTTCGGTGGCAGCTAGTAGACGGCGACCGCCGAGCGCCACCCGAACAGGAAGGAGCCACCTTCGGTGGCAGCTAGTAGACGACCGACTGCCGAGCGCCACCCGAACAGGAAGGGAGCCACCTTCGGTGGCAGCTAGTAGACGGCGACCGCCGAGCGCCACCCGAACAGGAAGGGGAGCCACCTTCGGTGGCAGCTAGTAGACCGGCGACGACGACCGTCAGCGCCACCCGAACAGGAAGGAGCCACCTTCGGTGGCAGCTAGTAGCCGACGACCGCCGAGCGCCACCCGAGCAGGAAGGGGAGCCACCCGAGCAGGAAGGGGAGCCACCTTCGGTGGCAGCTAGTAGACCGGCGACGATGACCGCAGAGCGCCACCCGAACAGGAAGGGGAGCCACCTTCGGTGGCAGCTAGTAGACCGGCGACGACGACCGTCGAGCGCCACCCGAACAGGAAGGGGAGCCACCTTCGGTGGCAGCTAGTAGCCGACGACCGCCGAGCGCCACCCGAGCAGGAAGGGGAGCCACCCGAGCAGGAAGGGGAGCCACCTTCGGTGGCAGCTAGTAGACCGGCGACGACGACCGCCGAGCGCCACCCGAACAGGAAGGGGAGCTACCTTCGGTGGCAGCTAGTAGCCGACGACCGCCTAGCGCCACCCGAGCAGGAAGGGGAGCCACCCGAGCAGGAAGGGGAGCCACCTTCGGTGGCAGCTAGTAGACGACGACTGCCGAGCGCCACCCGAACAGGAAGGGGAGCCACCTTCGGTGGCAGCTAGTAGACCGGCGACGACGACCGCCGAGCTCCACCCGAACAGGAAGGGGAGCCACCTTCGGTGGCAGCTAGTAGACGACGACCGCCGAGCGCCACCCGAACAGGAAGGGGAGATAGCTTCGGTGGCAGCTAGTAGACGACGACCGCCGAGTGCCACCCGAACAGGAAGGGAGCCACCTTCGGTGGCAGCTAGTAGCCCGACGACCGCCGAGCGCCACCCGAGCAGGAAGGGGAGCCACCCGACCAGGAAGGGGAGCCACCTTCGGTGGCAGCTAGTAGACCGGCGACGACGACCGCCGAGCGCCACCCGAACAGGAAGGGGAGCCACCTTCGGTGGCAGCTAGTAGACGACGACCGCCGAGCTTCACCCGAACAGGAAGGGGAGCCACCTTCGGTGGCAGCTAGTAGCCCGACGACCGCCGAGCGCCACCCGAGCAGGAAGGGAGCCACCTGAGCAGGAAGGGAGCCACCTTCGGTGGCAGCTAGTAGACCGGCGACGGCGACCGCCGAGCGCCACCCGAACAGGAAGGGAGCCACCTTCGGTGGCAGCTAGTAGACGACGACCGCCCGAGCGCCACCCGAGCAGGAAGGGAGCCACCTTCGGTGGCAGCTAGTAAGACGACGACTGCCGAGCGCCACCCGAATAGGAAGGGGAGCCACCTTCGGTGGCAGCTAGTAGACGACGACCGCCGAGCGCCACCCGAACAGGAAGGGAGCCACCTTCGGTGGCAGCTAGTAGAGCGACGACCGCCCGGCGCCACCGAAAAGGAAGGGGAGCAACCTTCGGTGGCAGCTAGTAGATGACGACCGCCGAGCGCCACCCGAACAGGAAGGAGCCACCTTCAGTGGCAGCTAGTAGCCGGCGACCGCCGAGCACCACCCGAGCAGGAAGGGAGCCACCTTCGGTGGCAGCTAGTAGACCGGCGACGATGACCTCCGAGCGCCACCCGAACAGGAAGAGGAGCCACCTTCGGTGGCAGCTAGTAAACGACTGACCGCCGAGCTTCATCCGAACAGGAAGGGAGCCACCTTCGGTGGCAGCTAGTAGCCGAGCGACCGCCGAGCGCCACCCGAACAGGAAGGGAGCCACCTTCGGTGGCAGCTAGTAGCCGGCCGACCGCCGAGCACCACCCGAGCAGGAAGGG
>NW_027037448.1:0-19607 GCF_034236695.1 Oncorhynchus nerka
GATATATATACTGTAGACAGGAGAAACATAGAAACATGGATATATATACTGTAGACAGAGTAGTAGAAACATGGATATATATACTGTAGACAGGAGTAGAAACATGGATATATATACTGTAGACAGGAGTAGAAACATGGATATATATACTGTAGACAGGAGTAGAAACATAGAAACATGGATATATATACTGTAGACAGGAGTAGAAACATGGATATATATACTGTAGACAGGAGTAGAAACATAGAAACATAGATATATATACTGTAGACAGGAGTAGAAACATGGATATATATATACTGTAGACAGGAGAAACATAGAAACATGGATATATATACTGTAGACAGGAGTAGAAACATGGATATATATATCTGTAGACAGGAGTAGAAACATAGATATATATACTGTAGACAGGAGTAGAAACATAGATATATATACTGTAGATCAGGGAGTAGAAACATGGAAACATAGATATATATACTGTAGACAGGAGTAGAAACATGGATATATATACTGTAGACAGGAGTAGAAACATAGGATATATATACTGTAGACAGTGAGTAGAAACATGGATATATATACTGTAGACAGGAGTAGAAACATGGATATATATACTGTAGACAGGAGTAGAAACATAGAAACATGGATATATATACTGTAGACAGGAGTAGAAACATAGAAAATAGATATATATACTGTAGACAGGAGTAGAAACATGGATATATATACTGTAGACAGGAGTAGAAACATAGAAACATAGATATATATACCTGTAGACAGGATGAAACATGGAATATATATACTGTAGACAGGAGTAGAAACATGGATATATATACTGTAGACAGGAGTAGAAACATAGAAACATAGATATATATACTGTAGACAGGAGTAGAAACATGGATATATATACTGTAGACAGGAGTAGAAACATAGAAACATAGATATATATACTGTAGACAGGAGTAGAAACATGGATATATATATACTGTAGACAGGAGTAGAAACATAGAAACATATATATATATACTGTAGACAGGAGTAGAAACATGGATATATATGCTGTAGACAGGAGTAGAAACATAGCATAGTATATACTGTGACAGGAGTAGAAACATGGATATATATACTGTAGACAGGAGTAGAAACATGAAACATGGATATATATACTGTAGACAGGGTAGATAGAAACATAGATATATATACCTGTAGACAGGAGTAGAAACATGGATATATATACTGTAGACAGGAGTAGAAACATAGAAACATAGATATATATACTGTAGACAGGAGTAGAAACATGGATATATATACTGTAGACAGGAGTAGAAACATAGAAACATAGATATATATACTGTAGACAGGAGTAGAAACATGGATATATATACTGTAGACAGGAGTAGAAACATGGATATATATACTGTAGACAGGAGTAGAAACATGGATATATATACTGTAGACAGGAGTAGAAACATAGAAACATAGATATATACACTGTAGACAGGAGTAGAAACATGGATATATATACTGTAGACAGGAGTAGAAACATAGAAACATAGATATATATACTGTAGACAGGAGTAGAAACATGGATATATATACTGTAGACAGGAGAAACATAGAAACATGGATATATATACTGTAGACAGGAGTAGAAACATAGATATATATACTGTAGACAGGAGTAGAAACATAGAAACATAGATATATATACTGTAGACAGGAGTAGAAACATGGATATATATACTGTAGACAGGAGTAGAAACATAGAAACATAGATATATATACTGTAGACAGGAGTAGAAACATGGATATATATACTGTAGACAGGAGTAGAAACATAGATATATATACTGTAGACAGGAGTAGAAACATGGATATATATACTGTAGACAGGAGTAGAAACATAGAAACATAGATATATATACTGTAGACAGGAGTAGAAACATGGATATTATATACTGTAGACAGGAGTAGAAACATAGATATATATACTGTAGACAGGAGTAGAAACATGGATATATATACTGTAGACAGGAGTAGAAACATGGATATATATACTGTAGACAGGAGTAGAAACATGGATATATATACTCAGTAGAACATGGAATAGAAACGAGTAGAAACATAGATATATATACTGTAGACAGGAGTAGAAACATGGATATATATACTGTAGACAGGAGTAGAAACATGGATATATATATACTGTCGACAGGAGTAGAAACATGGATATATATACTGTAGACAGGAGTAGAAACATAGAAACATAGATATATATACTGTAGACAGGAGTAGAAACATGGATATATATACTGTAGACAGGAGTAGAAACATAGAAACATAGATATATATACTGTAGACAGGAGTAGAAACATGGATATATATACTGTAGACAGGAGTAGAAACATAGAAACATGGATATATATACTGTAGACAGGAGTAGAAACATAGAAACATGGATATATATACTGTAGACAGGAGTAGAAACATGGATATATATACTGTAGACAGGAGTAGAAACATAGATATATATACTGTAGACAGGAGTAGAAACATGGATATATATACTGTAGACAGGAGTAGAAACATAGAAACATAGATATATATACTGTAGACAGGAGTAGAAACATGGATATATATACTGTAGACAGGAGTAGAAACATAGAAACATAGATATATATACTGTAGACAGGAGTAGAAACATGGATATATATACTGTAGACAGGAGTAGAAACATAGAAACATAGATATATATACTGTAGACAGGAGTAGAAACATGGATATATATACTGTAGACAGGAGTAGAAACATAGAAACATAGATATATATACTGTAGACAGGAGTAGAAACATGGATATATATACTGTAGACAGGAGTAGAAACATAGAAACATAGATATATATACTGTAGACAGGAGTAGAAACATGGATATATATACTGTAGACAGGAGTAGAAACATAGAAACATGATATATATACTGTAGACTAGGAGTAGAAACATGGATATATATACTGTAGACAGGAGTGAAACATAGAAACATGGATATATATACTGTAGACAGGAGTAGAAACATGGATATATATACTGTAGACAGGAGTAGAAACATAGGATATATATACTGTAGACAGGAGTACGTATATACTGTAGACAGGAGTAGAAACATGGATATATATACTGTAGACAGGAGTAGAAACATAGAAACATAGATATATATACTGCAGACAGGAGCAGAAACATAGACATATATACGTAGACATGGAGTAGACAGGCAGGAGAAACATGGATATATATACTGTAGACAGGAGTAGAAACATAGAAACATGGATATATATACTGTAGACAGGAGTAGAAACATGGATATATATACTGTAGACAGGAGTAGAAACATAGAAACATAGATATATATACTGTAGACAGGAGTAGAAACATGGATATATATACTGTAGACAGGAGTAGAAACATAGAAACATAGATATATATACTGTAGACAGGAGTAGAAACATGGATATATATACTGTAGACAGGAGTAGAAACATAGATATATATACTGCAGACAGGAGTAGAAACATGGATATATATACTGTAGACAGGAGTAGAAACATAGAAACATAGATATATATACTGTAGACAGGAGTAGAAACATGGATATATATACTGTAGACAGGGAGAAACATAGAAACATAGATATATATACTGTAGACAGGATTAGAAACATAGATATATATACTGTAGACAGGAGTAGAAACATGGAAACATGGATATATATACTGTAGACAGGAGTAGAAACATGGATATATATACTGTAGACAGGAGTAGAAACATAGAAACATAGATATATATACTGTAGACAGGAGTAGAAACATGGATATATATACTGTAGACAGGAGTAGAAACATGGATATATATACTGTAGACAGGAGTAGAAACATGGATATATATACTGTAGACAGGAGTAGAAACATGGATATATATACTGTAGACAGGAGTAGAAACATGGATATATATACTGTAGACAGGAGTAGAAACATAGAAGATATATATACTGTAGACAGGAGTAGAAACATGGATATATATACTGTAGACAGGAGTAGAAACATAGAAACATAGATATATATACTGTAGACAGGAGTAGAACATGGATATATATACTGTAGACAGGAGTAGAAACATGGATATATATATACTGTAGACAGGAGTAGAAACATGGATATATATACTGTAGACAGGAGTAGAAACATAGAAACATAGATATATATACTGTAGACAGGAGTAGAAACATGGATATATATACTGTAGACAGGAGTAGAAACATAGAAACATAGATATATATACTGTAGACAGGAGTAGAAACATGGATATATATACTGTAGACAGGAGTAGAAACATGGATATATATACTGTAGACAGGAGTAGAAACATGGATATATATACTGTAGACAGGAGTAGAAACATGGATATATATACTGTAGACAGGAGTAGAAACATGGATATATATACTGTAGACAGGAGTAGAAACATAGAAACATAGATATATATACTGTAGACAGGAGTAGAAACATGGATATATATACTGTAGACAGGAGTAGAAACATAGAAACATAGATATATATACTGTAGACAGGAGTAGAAACATGGATATATATACTGTAGACAGGAGTAAACATGGATATATACTGTAGACAGGAGTAGAAACATAGATATATATACTGTAGACAGGAGTAGAAACATGGATATATATACTGTAGACAGGAGTAGAAACATAGAAACATAGATATATATACTGTAGACAGGAGTAGAAACATGGATATATATACTGTAGACAGGAGTAGAAACATAGAAACATAGATATATATACTGTAGACAGGAGTAGAAACATGGATATATATACTGTAGACAGGAGTAGAAACATAGAAACATAGATATATATACTGTAGACAGGAGTAGAAACATGGATATATATACTGTAGACAGGAGTAGAAACATAGAAACATAGATATATATACTGTAGACAGGAGTAGAAACATGGATATATATACTGTAGACAGGAGTAGAAACATGGATATATATACTGTAGACAGGAGTAGAAACATAGATATATATACTGTAGACAGGAGTAGAAACATGGATATATATACTGTACACAGGAGTAGAAACATGGATATATATACTGTAGACAGGAGTAGAAACATGGATATATATACTGTAGACAGGAGTAGAAACATGGATATATATACTGTAGACAGGAGTAGAAACATAGAAACATAGATATATATACTGTAGACAGGAGTAGAAACATGGATATATATACTGTAGACAGGAGTAGAAACATGGATATATATACTGTAGACAGGAGTAGAAACATAGAAACATAGATATATATACTGTAGACAGGAGTAGAAACATGGATATATATACTGTAGACAGGAGTAGAAACATAGAAACATAGATATATATACTGTAGACAGGAGTAGAAACATGGATATATATACTGTAGACAGGAGTAGAAACATGGATATATATACTGTAGACAGGAGTAGAAACATAGAAACATGGATATATATACTGTAGACAGGAGTAGAAACATGGATATATATACTGTAGACAGGAGTAGAAACATAGATATATATACTGTAGACAGGAGTAGAAACATGGATATATATACTGTAGACAGGAGTAGAAACATAGAAACATAGATATATATACTGTAGACAGGAGTAGAAACATGGATATATATACTGTAGACAGGAGTAGAAACATAGAAACATAGATATATATACTGTAGACAGGAGTAGAAACATGGATATATATACTGTAGACAGGAGTAGAAACATAGAAACATAGATATATATACTGTAGACAGGAGTAGAAACATGGATATATATACTGTAGACAGGAGTAGAAACATGGATATATATATACTGTAGACAGGAGTAGAAACATGGATATATATACTGTAGACAGGAGTAGAAACATAGAAACATAGATATATATACTGTAGACAGGAGTAGAAACATGGATTGGTATATACTGTAGACAGGAGTAGAAACATGGATATATATATACGGGAGTAGACAGGACATAGACAGGAGTAGAAACATGGATATATATACTGTAGACAGGAGTAGAAACATAGAAACATGGATATATATACTGTAGACAGGAGTAGAAACATGGATATATATACTGTAGACAGGAGTAGAAACATAGAAACATAGATATATATACTGTAGACAGGAGTAGAAACATGGATATATATATATACTGAAACAGATATACTGTGTGAGAAACATGGATATATATACTGTAGACAGGAGTAGAAACATAGAACGGGAGTATAGATATATGTACTGTAGACAGGAGTAGAAACATAGATATATATATATATTGTAGACAGGAGTAGAAACATGGAAACATGGATATATATACTGTAGACAGGAGTAGAAACATAGATATATATACTGTAGACAGGAGTAGAAACACAGAAACATATATATATACTGTAGACAGGAGTAGAAACATGGATATATATACTGTAGACAGGAGTAGAAACATGGATATATATACTGTAGAATTGATTAGAAAAATAGATATATATACTGTAGACAGGAGTAGAAACATGGATATATATACTGTAGACAGGAGTAGAAACATAGAACCATGGATATATATACTGTAGACAGGAGTAGAAACATGGATATATATACTGTAGACAGGAGTAGAAACATAGATATATATACTGTAGACGGGAGTAGAAACATGGATATATATACTGTAGACAGGAGTAGAAACATGGATATATATACTGTAGACATGATTAGAAACATAGATATATATACTGTAGACAGGAGTAGAAACATGGATATATATACTGTAGACAGGAGTAGAAACATAGAACCATGGATATATATACTGTAGACAGGAGTAGAAACATGGATATATATACTGTAGACATGATTAGAAACATAGATATATATACTGTAGACAGGAGTAGAAACATAGGATATATATATACTGTAGACAGGAGAAACATAGAAACATGGATATATATACTGCAGACAGGAGTAAAACATGGATATATATACTGTAGAAAGAAAACATGGATATATATACTGTAGACAGGAGTAGAAACATGGATATATATACTGTAGACAGGAGTAGAAACATGGATATATATACTGTAGACAGGAGTAGAAACATGGATATATATACTGTAGACAGGAGTAGAAACATGGATATATATACTGTAGACAGGAGTAGGAAACATAGACAGGAGAAAACATGGATATATATACTGTAGACAGGAGTAGGAAACATGGATATATATACTGTAGACAGGAGTAGAAACATAGAAATACTGTAGATAGAAACATATATAATTGAACACATAGATATATATACTGTAGACAGGAGTAGAAACATGGATATATATACTGTAGACAGGAGTAGAAACATAGAAACATGGATATATATACTGTAGACAGGGGTAGAAACATAGAAACATAGATATATATATATAAACATAGAAACATGGATATATATACTGTAGACAGGAGTAGAAACATAGATATATATACTGTAGACAGGAGGAGAAACATGGATATATATACTGTAGACAGGAGTAGAAACATAGAAACATAGAAGACAGGATAGAAACATGGATATATATACTGTAGACAGGAGAGAAACATGGATATATATACTGTAGACAGGAGTAGAAACATAGAAACATGGATATATATACTGTAGACAGGAGTAGAAACATGGATATATATATACTGTAGACAGGAGAAACATAGAAACATAGAAACATATATATATACTGTAGACAGGAGAGAAACATGGATATATATGCTGTAGACAGGAGTAGAGAACATAGATATATATACTGTAGACAGGAGTAGAAACATAGATATATATATTGTAGACAGGAGTAGAAACATGGAAAACATGGATATATATACTGTAGAAACAGGAGTATACACACCGCATCGCGTATGCAGAAACATATATATACTGTAGACAGGAGTAGAAACATAGATATATATACTGTAGACAGGATAGAGTCTTGATATATATACTGTAGACAGGAGTAGAAACATGGATATATATACTTTAGACAGGAGGAGAAACATGGATATATATACTGTAGACAGGAGTAGAAACATAGAAACATAGATATATATATAGATAGAAACATATATATACTGTAGACAGGAGTAGAAACATAGATATATATACTGTAGACAGGAGTAGAAACATGGAAACATGGATATATATACTGTAGACAGTAGACAGGAGTAGAAACATAGATATATATACTGTAGACAGGAGTAGAAACATGGATATATATACTGTAGACAGGAGTAGAAACATGGATATATATACATTGATTAGAAACATAGATATATATACTGTAGACAGGAGTAGAAACATGGATATATATACTGTAGACAGGAGTAGAAACATAGAACCATGGATATATATACTGTAGACAGGAGTAGAAACATGGATATATATACTGTAGACATGATTAGAAACATAGATATATATACTGTAGACAGGAGAAAACATAGAAGCATGGATATATATACTGTAGACAGGAGTAGAAACATAGAAGGAGAAACATGGATATATATACTGCAGACAGGAGAAAACATGATATATATATGTAGACAGGAGAAACATGGATATATATACTGTAGACAGGAGTAGAAACATGGATATATATACTAGACAGAGTAGAAACATGGATATATATACTGTAGACTAGAAACATAGAAACATGGATATTACATACTGTAGACAGGAGAGAAACATGGATATATATACTGTAGACAGGAGAAACATAGAAACATGGATATATATACTGTAGACAGGAGTAGAAACATGGATATATATACTGTGAGGTGGGAGAGAAAGACATAGAAACATGGATATATATACTGTAGACAGGAGTAGAAACATGGAAACATACTGTAGACAGGAGTAGAAACATAGATATATATACTGTAGACAGGAGTAGAAACATGATATACATATAGAGAGAAAACATAGAAACATAGATATATATACTGTAGACAGGGAGAAACAGATAATATTAATTGCAGACAGGAGTAGAAACATAGATATATATATACTGTAGCAGAAACAGATATATATATACTGTAGACAGAAACATAGAAACATATATATATACCGTAGACAGGAGTAGAAACAGGATATATATGCTGAAACATAGAAACATAGATTATATAATTGTAGACAGGAGTAGAAACATGGATATATACTGTAGACAGGAGTAGAAACATGAAACATGGATATATATAGACAGGAGTAGAAACATGATATACATAGAGACAGGAGAAACATAGATATATATACTGTAGATCAGGAGAGAAACATGGAAACATGGATATATATACTAGAGGAAACATGGATATATATACTGTAGACAGGAGAAACATAGAAACATAGATATATATACTGTAGACAGGAGTAGAAACATGGATATATATACTGTAGACAGGAGAAACATAGAAACGGATAGAAACATAGATATATATACTGTAGACAGGAGTAGAAAACATGGATATATATACTGTAGACATGATTAGAAACATATATATATATACTGTAGACAGGAGTAGAAACATGGATATATATACTGTAGACAGGAGAAACATAGAAACATAGATATATATAACTGTAGACAGGAGTAGAAACATGGATATATATACTGTAGACAGGATGAAACACAGAAACATAGATATATATACTGTAGACAGGAGTAGAAACATATACTGTAGACAGGATATAGAAACATGGAATATACTGTAGACAGGAGTAGAAACATAGAAACATGGATATATACTGTAGACAGGATAGAAACATGATTATTATTATTACTGTAGACAGGAGTAGACAGATATATATACTGAGACAGGAGTAGAAACATAGATATATATACTGTAGACAGGAGTAGAAACATGGATATATATACTGTAGACAGGAGTAGAAACATGGATATAGAAACATGGATATATACTGTAGACAGGAGTAGAAACATGGATATATATACTGTAGACAGGAGTAGAAACATAGAAACATAGATATATATACTGTAGACAGGAGTAGAAACATAGAAACATAGATATATATACTGTAGACAGGAAAACATAGAAACATGGATATATATACTGCAGACATGAGGAAACAGAGAAACAGAAACATGGATATATATACTGTAGACAGAGAGAAACATGATTATATAGAAACATAGAAACATAGATATATATACTGTAGACAGGAGTAGAAACATGGATATATATACTGTAGACAGAGAGAAACATAGAAACATAGATATATATACTGTAGACAGGAGAAACATGGATATATATACTGTAGACAGGAGTAGAAACATAGAAAACATAGATATATATACTGGGTAGACAGGAGAAACATGGATTATTAATTGCAGACAGGAGTAGAAACATAGAAACATAGAAACATAGATATATATGCTGTAGACAGGAGAAACATAGATATATATACTGTAGACAGGAGTAGAAAACATGGATATATATACTGTAGACAGGATAGAAACATAGAAACATAGATATATATACTGTAGACAGGAGTAGAACATGGATATATACTGTAGACAGGAGAGAACATAGAAACATAGATATATATACTGCAGACAGGAGTAGAAACATGGATATATATACTGTAGACATGAGTAGAAACATAGAAACATGGATATATATACTGTAGACAGGAGTAGAAACATAGATATATATACTGTAGACAGGATAGAAACATGGATATATTATTAATTGTAGACAGGAGAAACATAGAAACATGGATATATATACTGCAGACATGAGTAGTAGAAACATGGATATATATACTGTAGGAGTAGAAACATGGATATATATACTGTAGACAGGAGAGAAACATAGATATATATACTGTAGACAGGAGTAGAAACATGGATATATATACTGTAGACAGGAGTAGAAACATAGATATATATACAGACAGAGAAACATGGATATATATACTGTAGACAGGAGAGAAACATGGAAACATAGAAACAGATATATACTGTAGACAGGGAGAAACATAGATATATATACTGTAGACAGGGAGTAGAAACATGGAAACATAGATAGACAGGAGAAACATAGATATATATACTGTAGACAGGAGTAGAAACATGGATATATATAATTGTAGACAGGAGTAGAAACATGGATATATATATTATCTTTAGACAGGAGTAGAAACATGGATATATATACTGGTAGACAGGAGAAACATAGAAACATAGATATATATAATTGTAGACAGGATAGAAACATGGATATATATACTGTAGACAGGATAGAAGACAGGATAGAAACATGGATATATATACTGTAGACAGGAGTAGAAACATAGAAACATGGATATATATACTGTAGACAGGAGAAACATGATATATATACTGTAGCAGAAAATTAGGTAGACAGGAGAAACATAGATATATATACTGTAGACAGGAGAAACATAGAAACATAGATATATATACTGTAGACAGGGAGAAACATGGATTATATATACTGTAGACAGGAGAAACATAGAAACATAGATATATATATATACTGTAGACAGGATAGAAACATGGATATATATACTGTAGACAGGAGTAGAAAACATAGAAACATAGATATATATACTGTAGACAGGAGTAGAAACATGGATATATATACTGTAGACAGGAGTAGAAACATAGAAACATAGATATATATACTGCAGACATGAGTAGAAACATGATATATATACTGTAGACAGGGAGTAGAATACTGTAGACAGGATAGAAACATAGATATATATACTGTAGACAGGAGAAACATGATATATATACTGCAGATCGAGAAAACATAGAAACATAGATATATATACTGTAGACAGGAGAAACATGGATATATATAGAAATGATTAGAAACATGATATATATACTGTAGACAGGAGTAGAAACATGGATATATATACTGTAGACAGGAGAGAAACATAGAAACATGGATATATACTGCAGACATGAGTAGAAACATAGAAAACATGGATATATATATAGACAGGAGTAGAAACATGGATATATATACTGTAGACAGGAGAAACATGATATATATACTGTAGACAGAGTAGAAACATAGAAACATAGATATATATACTGTAGATTAGAGAAACATGTGGATATATACCGTAGACAGGAGTAGAAACATAGAAACATAGATATATATACTGTAGACAGGAGTAGAAACATGGATATATATACTGTAGACAGGAGTAGAAACATAGAAACATATATATATATAAGACAGGAGAGAAACATGATATATATACTGTAGACAGGAGTAGAAACATGGATATATATACAGTAGACAGGAGTAGAAACATGGATATATATAGACAGCAGAAACGTGGATATATACTGCAGACAGGAGTAGAAACATGGATATATACTGTAGACAGGAGTAGAAACATAGATATATATACTGTAACATAGAAACATATATATATACTGTAGACAGGAGTAGAAACATGGATATATATACTGTAGAAGGATTAGAAACATAGATATATATAAACAGGATAGAAACATAGATATATATACTGTAGACAGGAGTAGAAACATGGATATACCTGTAGACAGGAGAAACATTGATATATATACAGACAGGAGTAGAAACACAGAAACATGGATATATATACTGTAGACAGGAGAAACATGGATATATACTGTAGACAGGAGTAGAAACATAGATATATATACTGTAGACAGGAAAACATGATATATATACTGTAGACAGGAGAAACATAGAAACATAGATATATATACTGTAGACAGGAGTAGAAACATGGATATATATACTGTAGACAGGAGTAGAAATATTAGAAATATAGATATATATACGTAGACAGGAGTAGAAACATGGATATATACCGGAGTAGAAACAATGGATATATATACTGTAGACAGGAGTAGAAACATAGAAACATAGATATATATACTGTAGACAGGAGTAGAAACATGGATATATATACTGTAGACAGGAGTAGAAACATGGATATATATACTGTAGACAGGAGTAGAAACATAGAAACAGATATATATACTGTAGACAGGAGTAGAAACATGGATATATATACTGTAGACAGGAGTAGAAACATAGAAACATAGATATATATACTGTAGACAGGAGTAGAAACATGGATATATATACTGTAGACAGGAGTAGAAACATAGAAACATGGATATATATACTGTAGACAGGAGTAGAAACATGGATATATATACTGTAGACAGGAGTAGAAACATGGATATATATACTGTAGACAGGAGTAGAAACATAGATATATATACTGTAGACAGGAGTAGAAACATAGAAACATAGATATATATACTGTAGACAGGAGTAGAAACATGGATATATATACTGTAGACAGGAGTAGAAACATGGATATATATACTGTAGACAGGAGTAGAAACATGGATATATATACTGTAGACAGGAGTAGAAACATGGATATATATACTGTAGACAGGAGTAGAAACATAGAAACATAGATATATATACTGTAGACAGGAGTAGAAACATGGATATATATACTGTAGACAGGAGTAGAAACATAGAAACATAGATATATATACTGTAGACAGGAGTAGAAACATGGATATATATACTGTAGACAGGAGTAGAAACATGAGATATATATACTGTAGACAGGAGTAGAAACATGGATATATATACTGTAGACAGGAGTAGAAACATGAGATATATATACTGTAGACAGGAGTAGAAACATGGATATATATACTGTAGACAGGAGTAGAAACATAGAAACATAGATATATATACTGTAGACAGGAGTAGAAACATGGATATATATACTGTAGACAGGAGTAGAAACATAGAAACATAGATATATATACTGTAGACAGGAGTAGAAACATGGATATATATACTGTAGACAGGAGTAGAAACATGGATATATATACTGTAGACAGGAGTAGAAACATGGATATATATACTGTAGACAGGAGTAGAAACATAGAAACATGGATATATATACTGTAGACAGGAGTAGAAACATGGATATATATACTGTAGACAGGAGCTAGAAACATGGATATATATACTGTAGACAGGAGAAACATGGATATATATACTGTAGACAGGAGTAGAAACATGGATATATATACTGTAGACAGGAGTAGAAACATAGAAACATAGATATATATACTGTAGACAGGAGTAGAAACATGGATATATATACTGTAGACAGGAGTAGAAACATAGAAACATAGATATATATACTGTAGACAGGAGTAGAAACATGGATATATATACTGTAGACAGGGAGCTAGAAACATGGATATATATACTGTAGACAGGAGTAGAAACATGGATATATATACTGTAGACAGGAGTAGAAACATAGAAACATAGATATATATACTGTAGACAGGAGTAGAAACATGGATATATATACTGTAGACAGGAGTAGAAACATAGAAACATAGATATATATACTGTAGACAGGAGTAGAAACATGGATATATATACTGTAGACAGGAGTAGAAACATGGATATATATACTGTAGACAGGAGTAGAAACATGGATATATATACTGTAGACAGGAGTAGAAACATAGAAACATAGATATATATACTGTAGACAGGAGTAGAAACATGGATATATATACTGTAGACAGGTAGAAACATAGAAACATAGATATATATACTGTAGACAGGAGTAGAAACATGGATATATATACTGTAGACAGGAGTAGAAACATAGAAACATAGATATATATACTGTAGACAGGAGTAGAAACATGGATATATATACTGTAGACAGGAGTAGAAACATGGATATATATACTGTAGACAGGAGTAGAAACATGGATATATATATACTGTAGACAGGAGTAGAAACATGGATATATATACTGTAGACAGGAGTAGAAACATAGAAACATAGATATACACACTGTAGACAGGAGAAACATGGATATATATACTGTAGACAGGAGAAACATAGAAACATAGAAACATGGATATATATACTGCAGACATGAGTAGAAACATAAATATATATATATACTGTAGACAGGAGTAGAAACATAGATATATATACTGTAGACAGGAGTAGAAACATAGAAACATAGATATATATACTGTTAGAAACATGGATTATATATTCTTATAGAAACAGGATATAGAAACATAGAAACATAGATATATATACTGTAGACAGGAGTAGAAACATGGATATATATATACTGTAGACAGGAGTAGAAACATAGAAACATGGATATATATACTGTAGACATGAGTAGAAACATAGAAACATGGATATATATACTGTAGACAGGAGTAGAAACATGGACCGTAACATAGAAACATGGATATTATTATTACCGTAGACAGGAGTAGAAACATGGATATATTATGCTGTAGACAGGAGTAGAAACATAGATATATATACTGTAGACAGGAGAAACATGGATATATATACTGTAGACATGAGAAACATAGAAACATGGATATATATATTTGTAGACAGGAGTAGAAAACACAGAAACATAGATATATATACTGTAGACAGGAGTAGAAACATGGATATATATACTGTAGACAGGAGAGAAACATGAAACATTTATATACTGCAGACAGGAGAAACATGGATATATATACTGTAGACAGGATAGAAACATAGATATATACTGTAGACAGGAGTAGAAACATAGATATATATACTGTAGACAGGAGTAGAAACATAGAAACATAGATATATACTGTAGACAGGAGTAGAAAACATGATATATACCGTAGACAGGAGTAGGAAACATAGAAACATGGATATAAACATCTGTAGACATGAGCAGAATTGTAGACAGGAAAAACATGGATATATATACTGTAGACAGGAGAAACATAGAAACATAGATATATATACTGTAGACAGGGAGAAAACATGTAGATATATATATACGAGACAGGAGAAACATAGAAATTATTAGATATATATACTGTAGATGGTGAGAAACATGGATATATATACTGTAGACAGGAGTAGAAACATAGAAACATAGATATACTGTAGACAGGAGTAGAAACATTTGATATATATATATACTGTAGACAGGAGTAGAAACATAGAAACATATATATATATACTGTAGACAGGAGTAGAAACATGGATATATACTGTAGACAGGAGTAGAAACATAGAAACATAGATATATATACTGTAGACAGGAGTAGAAACATGGATATATATACTGTAGACAGGAGTAGAAACATAGGATATATATACTGTAGACAGGAGTAGGAAACATGGATATATATACTGTAGACAGGAGTAGAAACATAGAAACATGGATATATATACTGTAGACAGGAGTAGAAACATGGATATATATACTGTAGACAGGAGTAGAAACATAGAAACATAGATATATATACTGTAGACAGGAGTAGAAACATGGATATATATACTGTAGACAGGAGCATAGAAACATGGATATATATACTGTAGACAGGAGTAGAAACATGGATATATATACTGTAGACAGGAGTAGAAACATAGAAACATAGATATATATACTGTAGACAGGAGTAGAAACATGGATATATATACTGTAGACAGGAGTAGAAACATAGAAACATAGATATATATACTGTAGACAGGGAGCTAGAAACATGGATATATATACTGTAGACAGGAGTAGAAACATGGATATATATACTGTAGACAGGAGTAGAAACATAGAAACATGGATATATATACTGTAGACAGGAGTAGAAACATGGATATATATACTGTAGACAGGAGTAGAAACATAGATGATATATACTGTAGACAGGAGTAGAAACATAGGATATATATACTGTAGACAGGAGAAACATAGAAACATAGATATATATATACTGTAGACAGGAGTAGAAACATGGATATATATACTGTAGACAGGAGTAGAAACATAGAAACATGGATATATATACTGTAGACAGGAGTAGAAACATGGATATATATACTGTAGACAGGAGTAGAAACATGGATATATATACTGTAGACAGGAGTAGAAACATGGATATATATACTGTAGACAGGAGTAGAAACATAGAAACATAGATATATATACTGTAGACAGGAGTAGAAACATGGATATATATACTGTAGACAGGAGTAGAAACATAGAAACATAGATATATATACTGTAGACAGGAGTAGAAACATGGATATATATACTGTAGACAGGAGTAGAAACATAGAAACATGGATATATATACTGTAGACAGGAGTAGAAACATGGATATATATACTGTAGACAGGAGTAGAAACAGTAGAAACATAGATATATATACTGTAGACAGGAGTAGAAACATGGATATATATACTGTAGACAGGAGTAGAAACATAGAAACATAGATATATATACTGTAGACAGGAGTAGAAACATGGATATATATACTGTAGACAGGAGTAGAAACATGAGATAGATATATATACTGTAGACAGGAGTAGAAACATGGATATATATATCTGTAGACAGGAGTAGAAACATAGAAACATAGATATATATACTGTAGACAGGAGTAGAAACATGGATATATATACTGTAGACAGGAGTAGAAACATAGAAACATAGATATATATACTGTAGACAGGAGTAGAAACATGGATATATATACTGTAGACAGGAGAGAACATAGAAACATGGATATATATACTGTAGACAGGAGTAGAAACATGGATATATATACTGTAGACAGGAGTAGAAACATAGATATATATACTGTAGACAGGAGTAGAAACATGGATATATATATCTGTAGACAGGAGTAGAAACATGGATATATATACTGTAGACAGGAGTAGAAACATAGATATATATAACTGTAGACAGGAGTAGAAACATGGATATATATACTGTAGACAGGAGTAGAAACATGGATATATATACTGTAGACAGGAGTAGGAAACATGGATATATATACTGTAGACAGGAGTAGAAACATAGAACCATGGATATATATACTGTAGACAGGAGTAGAAACATGGATATATATACTGTAGACAGGAGTAGAAACATGGATATATATACTGTAGACAGGAGTAGAAACATAGAAGCATGGATATATAACTGTAGACAGGAGTAGAAACATGGATATATATACTGTAGACAGGAGTAGAAACATGGATATATATACCGTAGACAGGAGTAGAAACATGAGATATATATACTGTAGACAGGAGTAGAAACATGGATATATATACTGTAGACAGGAGTAGAAACATGGATATATATACTGTAGACAGGGAGTAGAAACATAGATATATATACTGTAGACAGGAGTAGAAACATGGATATATATACTGTAGACAGGAGTAGAAACATAGAAAATGATATATATACTGTAGACAGGAGTAGAAACATGGATATATATACTGTAGACAGGAGTAGAAACATAGAGATATATATACTGTAGACAGGAGTAGAAACATGGATATATATACTGTAGACAGGGTAGAAACATAGAAACATAGATATATATACTGTAGACAGGAGTAGAAACATGGATATATATACTGTAGACAGGAGTAGAAACATAGAAACATGGATATATATACTGTAGACAGGAGTAGAAACATGGATATATATTACTGTAGACAGGAGTAGAAACATAGAAACATAGATATATATACTGTAGACAGGAGTAGAAACATGGATATATATATGCTGTAGACAGAAGCATAGAAACATAGATATATATACTGTAGACAGGAGTAGAAACATGGATATACATGGATACTGTATATATACTGTAGACAGGAGTAGAAACATAGATATATATACTGTAGACAGGAGTAGAAACATAGATATATATATACTGTAGACAGGAGTAGAAACATGGATATATATACTGTAGACAGGAGTAGAAACATGGATATATATACTGTAGACAGGAGTAGAAACATGGATATATATACTGTAGACAGAGTAGAAACATAGAACCATGGATATATATACTGTAGACAGGAGTAGAAACATGGATATATATACTGTAGACAGGAGCTAGAAACATAGATATATATACTGTAGACAGGGAGTAGAAACATAGCATGGATATATATACTGTAGACAGGAGTAGAAACATAGAAACATATGTATATATATACTCCTGTAGACAGGAGAAACATGGATATATATACTGTAGACAGGAGTAGAAACATAGATATATATAATCTGTAGACAGGAGTAGAAACATAGATATATATACTGTAGACAGGAGTAGAAACATGGATATATATATACTGTAGACAGGAGTAGAAACATGGATATATATACTGTAGACAGGAGAGAACATAGATATATATACGTAGACGGGGTAGAAACATGGATATATATAACTGTAGACAGGAGTAGAAACATGGATATATATACTGTAGACAGGAGTAGAAACATAGAATAGATATATACTGTAGACAGGAGCAGAAACATAGATATATATACTGTAGACAGGAGTAGAAACATGGATATATATACTGTA